>NC_064629.1:807666369-807969399 GCF_023864275.1 Schistocerca cancellata | reverse complement strand
CCAATCAGAAGACATGAAAGTGCATCCGCATTTCCATGTTGAGCTTTTGGACGATACACACTCTCGTACTAAATATTGAGACAACAACAAAGCCCATCTTTGCAATTTTTTGGGCAGTTCATTCAGGAACTGACTTCATCAGATGAAATAAGGACTGCAGTGGCTTGTGATCCATTACTAATTAGAATTTTCTGCCATACAAATAGTGGTGGAATTTGGTGACACCATACACAATAGCCACTGCCTCTTTCTGTATTTGCGAATAGTTACACTGAGCTTTGGACAACACTTTTGATGCGGAAGCAATAGGCCTGTCTTAATCACCAATTCTGTGTGAAAGCACTGCACCAATTCCATAAGAGGAAGCCTCAACTCCCAATACAACTGGTTTGTTAGGATCAAAGTGAATTAAGCATCGATCACTGAGCAATCCATCTTTAAGTTTTTGAAAAGCTTCTTGGCACTCATCTGTTCAAACAAAGGGGACGTTCTTGTGACACAAACGATGCAATGGGGCTGTGATTTGTGCAGCATTCGGTATGAACTGAATATAATAGTTCATTTTCCCTAAGACCGACTGCAGTTCTGTGGCATTGCAAGAAACTGGCAGGTCACATATGGCTGACAAATGTGACTGAAAAGGATGTACACCTTGACTGTTTATTACATGACCAAGATACTACAGCTCAGGTTTGAGAAACTCACTCTTGTCCAATCTACACTTTAGTCCTGCTCAGATAACGCACGAAATAAACCTCGCAAATTTGCAATGTGTTCTTCAGGTGTACAACCTGCTACGACAATATCGTCCAAATAGTTTGAACAGTTTGGTACTTTAGCAGTCAGCTGTTCCAAATACTATTGGAAAATAAATGGCGGGTGTGGAAACACTGCCAAAAGGGAAATACAAATATTTAAACAAGCCCAAATGAGTGTTCACAACACACATGGCTTGAGATTCTTCATCTAATGGAATTTGAAGATATGCGTCACGCAAATCAATTTTTGAAAAGTAACGACCAGTACCTAATCGTCCATGGGATCCTGTGGGTGTGGCAATGGATAAGTATCAACCACAGTTTGTGTGTTGACTGCAGACTGAAAGTCAGCACAGAGTCGAATGCAACCTGAAAGTTTGGGGAGCAAATCCAGTGGACTTGCCCATTGACTCGCTTGTGTGGGTGCAATAGCTCTGCTATCTTGCAGTTCTTTAAGTTCAGCAGCCACTTTGTCCCAAATTGCAATGGTAACAGTTCTGGTGTGGCAAAATTTCAGCTGAGCATTGTCTTTCATAGTAATATGTGCAACAAAATTGTTAGCCTTGTCTAAACCTTCAGAAAAGAGTTCAGGGAATTCTTTCAGCAAGCCAGCTGCACTGTCTTTGGCATTGAATGCAGTCGCTGACAACACATTGTCCCAAATTTGAAAGCCAAATTAATCAAGGCCAAGTATGTTCTCACAATTGCGTGATTCTAGCACAGTGAAAGTTGCAGTTCGCATATGATAATGATACGTGGAAGGCAAAGTACATTTTCCGAGAACGGGAATGTCTTGTCCATTATAAGCCGTCAGGTGCGTGCTAGTTCTGATTACATGAGCCTTGTTACTAGATTTTTGTGAGTGGGTAGAATTCTTCTGTTTGTTCCATTGCAGACATACAGATTGTACGTGACCTTTCTTGTCTCAAGCGTAACACTGTGCTTGTCTGAATGGGCAGTCTTGGCATTTGTGCCGTGAATAGCACCAAGGGTATGACTTAATTCTGTTCACTGATGTAGCTTCCTGTTTAGAGAACTGTGTACACGGCTTGATGTGTGCGTGCTGTTGCTGCCTACTAGGATGGTCGTGAGCAAGGGGAGACTCAACTCAATAAATTGGTGGCTGTTCAGATTGATCGGCCACTATGGCATGTGAATCATACTGATCTACGAGTTGCACTAAATGATGAAATGATGGATCTGACTGCTTCAGAATCTGTTCTTTAAGGTTGACATCAGCCACATTGTACATGATTGCATCACTCAGCATAACATCTGAATATAAAGCACCACAAGCACATTTGAATTTGCATTTCCTTGTCATACTCTGCTAATCTGTTACCCACTTATGATAAGTTTGTTACAATTTTTTCTTGCAATAAAAGAATTGGTGCCTCGCTGCCACCACATTCACTTGTTGGTCATAATAGTTAGTTAGACAACCGACATCCTGATCATAGGAAAGTTCACTCAGAGTGGCGTTAGGGAGCAATTTCTGAATGTGGCCAAAGACTGCACTTCCTACCGTTGACAAAAAGCAACGTAGTTTCACAGTACCTGATACTTTGTGAACAATGATGCGGGCTTCATACTGTTGCAACCACTCGAGCCATTCGTTTTCTTTTTCATTAAAACTGACGAAAAGGTGGTATGGCGCTCGAAGCTACAGGGGTTGCGTGTTGGTCGGTTGGGAGTGCTGCATTGGTCGCTTAGTTTGCCAGTAACTGCTGTACCCTGCTTAGAGAGGTTGCAATCTCCTGCGTCTGAAACTGAAACACGTGTGTTAGCTGCGTTGCATCTATCGCTTGCTTCTGAAGTGGGAGAAATGGGTGGCTCATTTTGGAGTAGGCAAATGCAATAAAGAGACAATGCAAGCAAAAAAAAAAAAAAAAAAAAAAAAAAAAAAAAAAAAAAAAAAAAAAAAAAAAAAAAAAAACTGCAATACCCACCTGAAAACACTGAATAGGAAAAACACTATAAGAGAGACTGTTAAAACATGTAAACGCACCCCTGCGAAGAAAAGACAAGGTAGAATTAAGGCACCAGCAAAACACAAAATACCACAACAAAACAAAACAGAGACAATCTGTGGAAGTTAGTGGCTCAGGATTCAAAACCTTAACAGGTTGTCGCTATGTTCTGCCTCCTATATCATCGGTACCATGTTATTCAGACATCTTTGTTTGCATGTTGTTGTGTCTAGGAATCCTGCATGCAGATTTTGCTAGACAATCAATCAAATAACTCGTGTTAATGAGTTTTATTATAACAAGACAAATACAAATACTTAATTTGGATAGATGTGTCACAAGCAAAGGATGACATACAAAATAATCATTCTTCTTTAGAATAGACAAACATAAGTCTGTGCTATGTAGAGATAGCTAATGAAGATGATACGATGTGTTGGCTAATGAAGTGGCTAACATGGAACTAACAGTGAACTGGAATTCGGTAGTGCTAGAAGGATGGGTAGAAGTAATGGACAAGGGAGTTGTTATGACAAGGTTATTGAAAGCATTAGCAAATAGTGTATGGGATGTACAAGATTTGGGAAATGCTGAGGAAGCAGAGGCTGTTGCATTCTCAGTTCAACAGAGAACATGCAAATGATACCAAACAAAGGTTAGTAGACATTAATGCATCTGTGAAAAGATCTGTGCGTGAAGCATTAACTACTTCCACCATCATACCATAGCAAAAGATATGGCAGAGAACCTGAGAAAGTACTGGTCCTGTGTAAAATTGCAGAGTGGATCTAAGGCTTCCATCCAATCACTTGTTGAACAGTCTGGTGTGGCAGTCGAAGATAGCAAAACAAAAGCCAAAGTTTTAAATTTCACGTTTTACAAATCATTCGTGCTGGAGAATCGTTCAAACATACCGTAGTTTGACAATGAAACAGACTCCTGTTTGGATGACATAGTAATAAGCATCCGTGGCTCAAAGAAACAGCTGAAAGAGTTTGAAGATGAACCAGGTCCAGATGGACTCCTAATTCGGTTTTTCAAAGAGTACTTTACAGCCTTGGCCCTTCACCTAGCTTGCATTTATTGTGAATCTCGTGCCCAGTGCAAAGTCCTGAGTGACTGAAAGAAAGCACACATAACTCCTGTATGTAAGAAAGGCAAAAGAATGTGAACCCACAAAATTACAGACCAATATCCTTAACATCAGTTTGCTGCAGAATCCTTGAACATATTCCCACTTCAAATGTTTTGAATTTTCTGGAGACCAAGAAGCTTATGCCCACGAATCAGCTTGGTTTTAGAAAGCACCACTCGTGCAAAACTCAGCTTGCCCTTTTCTCACATGATATACTGCGAACTATGGATGAAGGACAGCAGGCAGATTCCATATTTCTAGATTTCTGGAAGGCGTTTGACACAGTGTCCCATTGCAGGCTGTTAAAGTACAAGTATATGGAATAAGTTCACAGATATTGGAGTGGCCCAAAGACTTCTTAAGCTGTCGAACCATGTATGTTTTCCTCAATGGTGAGTGTTCATCAGACACAAGGATATCGTCAGCAGTATCCTAGGGAAGTGTGATAGGAGCGCTATTATTCTATGTATACTTTAATGATTTGGTACACAGGGAGGGCAGCAATCTGTGGTTGTTTGCTGATGATGCTGTGGTGTGCGGTATGCTGTCAAAAGTTGAGTGATTGTAGGAGGATACAAGATGACAGACAAAATTTCTAGTTGGTGTGATGAATGGCAGCTGGCTCTAAATGTAGAAAAGTGAAAGTCAGTGAAGATGAGCAGGAAAAACAAACTTGTAATCAGATACAATATTATTAGTGTCTTGCTTAACACAGTCACATAATTAAATATCTGAGCATAATGTTGCAAAGCAATGTGAAATGGAACTTGCATGTGAGAACTGTGATAGGGAAGGCAAATGGTCAAATTCAGTTTATTGGGAGAATTTAGGGAAAGTGTGGTTCATCTATAAGGGAGACTGCATATAGGACACTAGTGTGACCTACTCTTGATTACTGCTTGAGTGTTTGTGATCCATACTGGGATGGATTGCAGGAAGACATCAAATCAATTTAAAGGTGGGCTTCTAGATTTGTTACTGGTATGTTTGAACAATCGGAAACTCAAATGGGAATCCCTGGAGGGATGGGGACATAATTTTCAAGAAACACTATTGAGAAAATTAAGAGAAGTGACATTTGAAGCTAACTGCAGAACGATTCTACTGCCTCCAACATACATTGCATGTAAGGACTACAAAGAGAAATTAGGCTCATGTGGAGGCATATAGCCAGTCGTTTTTCCTCCCTCTCTCTATTTGCAAGTTGAACAGGAAAAGAAATGACTAGTAGTGGTCTGGGGTACCCTCTGCCATGCGCCATACAGTGTATTGCAGAGTGCCTATGTAGATGTAGTTGTAGACGTAGTGCAAGAAACCCTAAATTATGCATTGCATGGACAACTGAGTGTTAATCTTTTGTCACATGAATGATACTTGTTTTGTTACAGAAATTGTGGAACAAGCTACCATAAGAGTTAATTCTAACTATGGAACCTAGTAGGCAAAACCTACCCTTGTACCACCACATAGCATCAGTAGAAGTAAAAACTGACTGAATACGGTTGTATATTCTAGTTTGATTTCCGGTAATAGGAAGATGTGGACATGCCCAGTGAAGTGAGGAGTTCTTGGAAAGTTTATGCAGCTTCCACCGGATATTATCAATTTTGGAAGATGGTAGCAGGCATGTAATAATGATGGAGAAGGAACTGCAACATTGTCAAGGTCGCAGTGTGTCTGACCAGGATAATACAAACCAGCCATACCATATGCACGGTAAAATTGTTCTTAGCCAGATGTAGGGGGACTAGAGTGTCTGAAAACCAGACTGCATTTCCAGCTAGCTGGGGTTTTCATTGGATTTACTCCACTTATTATGACATGGTGATAGTGGTGAATTGTTAAAGCAGGTGAAGCTCACGGAGGCCAGATGGACTGAACTTAGGGGAAGTGGGTTATTAATCATTGGGACTACATAACAAGGCCAATCTTCCTTGTACCAGCCACAATTACAGGAATCAAGCAAGTGAACATCTCACACCCACAATTGTATTGACCGGATATACCTTTGGAATTATTGCCAGCATCAATATAACATTTAAAAATCAATCTCTAGAATCTGACTCGATACATTTCCTGGATCGATTCATTGCCACACAGGAAGGGTGCAGTTCAGCCAAGCAATTAACGCAGTGTGTAAGAGCAGTTCAGAGGAGGATGATGACGACGATGCACGACAATGATTTTGGGTGCTTCAATACCAAGTTCCACAGTGGCTTTAACTCTGCTGTGTGTAGCTTTATTCTTTTGTGGCAGGGAGCCGATCATTAGCATAAACGACCAGTAGTCTGGATTACAATAGACTGGATCCCTAGAGCATGAGAGAGAGAGAGAGAGAGAGAGAGAGAGAGAGAGAGAGAGAGAAACATTTTAATGTGAATGTGGAGTGTAGCATTGTAGTGTGAATGCAGAAAGGATGTAAATTTAGGATTAAGAGAAAAGGAAACAATGAGGCAAGCTGTGAAAGTTAAACTGCCAGAAGTGCAAAACAGATGTGATAAATAGACTCGTAAGAAATTAGTAATAAGCAGCATAGTAAGAAAGACTGTATGCAGTGGCTAACACATGTAGACTCTCTGTATTTTGTATGCATGTGGTATAATAAGGAACTGGATTTAACGTTGACTCGAGAGATGGGTACTTGTTCATAGAGGGGTGGGGGGAATGTAGCATACCAACCATATATACCAAGCTCTTTATGTTGTCACTGTAATAATTCAACAAGGCGCAATGTCGTGAGGCAGGTTAGCAAGTTAGACAGCGTTCTCAGCAGTACTACACAAACTCGTGCAGCAAGCGGCAAGGTCGATTTCCACACTAATAGTGGCAGTGGTGTTTTAGGCTAAGTGACTGGCAGTGTCACCTATACATAACAAGCATGCTGCTGCCGTCTACAAGTACTTGGCAGTTTTGTAACAAAATTATTCTTAGTCACACAGCCCTACCAGGCTGATGAGTATGTGCCGGACGTGGTTTCCACATGGACCTGCCAGTAGAAGTCCCCAGTTCAAGGCCATGGCAGGGCAACAGATCTATGCTCTTAACTCTCTCCCTGGACTTAGTACCATGGTGCAACTGGCCATCCAAAGTCAACACCAGCAGCACAGCCGACTCCTGCCCAGGGGGCAGTGGGTCACTCCCTGTGCACATTAGCAGTCTTCTGCCTTCACAGATTGGGCATCTCATTGTGGTGGGCATCTACCACTGTGATGCAGTGGGGCATCGCTTGCGGCAGTAGCATATATGCCATCGTCGAATACATGCTGCTGGCATGGAAACTGCACAGCTGGTTTATGTAATGACACCCATAGTGTCACCTTTGTCGTTTGCACCATGTACACTTCCTGTCTGACTCCACTAGCACATGGCTGTACATGGAGGCCCGTGTTCCTGGTTTACTTTGCTTCTTGTAGGTGCTGTTATGACTGGTTTGAATCCATAGATTGAAGGTTGGTAGAACGGGATTTGAGCTACTTCTTGTTGGAGTTAGTAGTATAAGGTTCTTACTATTGCAAAAATCTTACATGCAGCTGATGTTGAAGGTTCCTATAACAATTAGTCATTCTGATGTTCATTATGGTACTTTTGTACATGATCTGAAAGATGTTTCATTGATTTGTGGCCATTTTGCACAACTAGCACCTGATCTAGGTAGCAAAGCAGAATCACCTCGTATGTGTGATTTATGTAAGTTAGATTTTCCATGGGTACAATTTTGAGGGTTTGATTGGGCACATAAATCAAGGTGTGTTTTATATTCAAGGTTATGGTTTCTGTTACGGTGTCCGGATATGTCACATTGTGTTCCCTTGATTTACAACTCCTGACCTTTTAGTTCTGTTTGCTGTGTCCCACTTTGTTGACCTTGCTCATAACAAGTACAAATAATGACTGTTCAGTTTGCTACAGAGCATAACCAGTTGAAGCCAAATCTTCTAAAAATTCTGTTTTGTCTGTAATTATTTCTTTTTGCACTCTGTCACAGATTCTTGGAGGTGAAACAAGATAAACTCACATGACTTAGGAATGGAATGTATCTGTTTCGCAGGACAGATTGTGATTGGCATGGCGCAGCAGTGTAGTAATTCCTGCATGGATAGCAGGACATGGGACTGCCTTTTCAGTGCCACCAGTAGCATTTTGTGTACTATACAAATTGTTTTAAAACTTTCTATACCATGGGGTATGCATGAAGATTGTAACACTCAAATCTAAAGTACTTACAAGTTAATGATATTTGAATTTGAATTTCCAAGTGGGAGCCCACTTGTGAACTGGTAATGGTGGCCATATGGTAGTATAGTGATTAAAATTTTTCCCTTGTTGCTTTTAGTAATTCTAATGGTACAGGTAATTCTGTTTGGATTTTCCATAATCCTTTCAGGAATTGATCTGGTGGTAGCAGTATTGGTGTTAAATGCCCGTTAGCAGTGTTTAACAAGGCGTACTGTAGTTCTGTGGTCTTTATGCGTGCATCAGTAATACTACTGGCAAGACTGTGGAGTAATTTTGCAATCATTAATTGAATGTCAGTGTTATCCAGATCATCCCTAAGTATGCCCAGTTTGTGATTAGTTGTATCTGCTGCTGCCTGAATGTGGAACATTAGCATTGCAGCAAAGGCATGCAGCTGTCTTTTTCCAGGCTGGTGAGCTGGGTAGTGTGCAAATCCACTGTTTTCCGGTTGCCATTTACATCTGCCTATACTTGTAGTAATGTTACAGTGTTAAACATGGCTGTTACTCAGCAACTGTATACTAGTTTCAGCATAGGATTGTACAGCGAACTGGTTGCTCATAACTAGGTACATTGACATAGGTTTCGACACCTACTACGGGTGTCTTCATCGAAATGAAATTTTGATAAATCCTATAAAATAATACATCAAAAATTAAGTATGACAAAAAACACATTAACCAAGATGACAATTTTCATGATATACAAAGGTTACTTACACAAAATTATATTCCTAAAAAGCAATGTTCAGAAATTAGAGCAGCTGTGCTCAAGTTAGAAGTGAAATAAAATGTTCTAGCCTTTGCCACATGTGCCCAGCTGGGAACAATATCAGACTGATCGGCCCAGTGGCTTACCTTGGTGCTATGAAAACAACCTATCAGGCGCAGACAGTGACTTGTGCTCATTTGAAACATTGTAAAAGAAATAACTGAAAAAAATGACAGTTAATTTTAAAAACAAAATATAAAATATATTGTAATATTATTGTAATACTTCATTAATCCAGAATGAAATTTTTCACTCTGCAGCAGAGTGTACACTGATATGAAACTTACTTGCCTTTTGGGAGCAAGTGCCCTACCATCTGAGCTACCCAAGCACGACTCACGATCTGTCCTCATAGCATTAATTTCGCCAGTAGGGTAGGAGACGAGGTATTGACGGAATTAACGCTGTGAGAATGGGTCGTGAGTCGTGCTTGGGTAGCTCAGATGGTAGAGCACTTGCCCGCGAAAGGCAAATGTCCCGAGTTCGAGTCTTGGTCCGGCACACAGTTTTAATCTGCCAGGAAGTTAATTATCAGCACACACTCTGCTGCAGAGTGAAAAATTTTGTTCTGGAACATCCCCCAGGCTGTCCAAAGCCATGTCTCCGCAATATCCTTTCCTCCAGGTGTGCTAGTTCTGCAAGGTTCGCAGGAGGGCTTCTGTGAAATTTGGTAGGTAGAGGACAAGGCACTGGCAGAATTATCGCTGTGATGATGGGTCGTAAGTCATGCTTGGTTAGCTCAGATGGTAGAGCACTTGCCCGCGAAAGGCAAATGTCCCGAGTTCGAGTCTCGGTCTGGCACACAGCTTTAATCTGCCAGGAAGTTTCATACTTTATTAATATTTTATGTTTCTGTATCAGCTATTCCAAAAACTGTTTTCATAATTCGAGTGCGTGCATCTTGCCAGCCTCTTTTTCATCACACTTGCTGAACTAGCTCCATAGTCTGACATAGCTGTGCTAGTGGTTGTATAAAAGCTGACCGCAGGAGCTGATACTCTTCCTGTGTGTCGTTGAACCTTGCCTGGTTATTTATCATGAGTTGTAATTTGCCAAATGTCTTCTAACATTCGAATTCCACTCTCTAGTGCCCAAATATTGCAATCTAATCTTATGGTCCCTTGGTGATTTGACATTATCATGTCCAGTTGTCTTGTGAACAATGCACCACCTGTTAGAGAACATGCCCTTCATGAGCATAGTAGACTTGGTATGACGAAGCTTCTCGTGTTCCTTTTCCCTTTGATCCAGAGCCCTATGCTTGGTGCTGGAACTGATTCTTTTTGTCCTGTGTAGAACCATGTGCCCTAAAGGAAGGGGAAATCCTGTTGTTATTTTATTCTTGCTTGTGGCTTAAGTGCCTGTTGGGATAACTGTAGAATTGTTTTGTTCCTCTTGCCTAAGTTCTCCCTTCCTTACCTTTTCCTAGATTCTCCCCTCCCCACTTCTGAAGACACTGCTGACAATGGAAACTTCACCTCTTAAATTCCCTTAAAAGGATGAATATTACTTATAGGAACAGTCATGTGGCAAGTTGAAAGTTGCAGTTTGATGTTAACAGATGACATCATTTCTGTGCACATGAAAGGGCTGCTGATAACATATCACATACTGTCTTGTCTTTCCTTTTGGTACATATGAATTGGTGATCGTAACCCATTGGCTTACATGATACTGCTTTCTTATTATGGATTCTGTCGTGTTGTTCCAGAACTTTGGTGTTCATCTTTTTCACCTGTCACTAAACAGTTTTGAACTTTTTAGAAAAATTTTATCACTGACTGAATATTACTTCCTGGGGGAGGCTTACATAACTGAAAAGAGGAGGCATCTTGTGGCAGAAAACTACCTCGTAAGGGGATAGCCCTGTGCTTTTCTGGATATTCAAATTATGTGCTCCTGTGACATATGCAAGTAGAGTGTCCCAGTTATTGTGCTGTGATTTAACATTTTTGCAATCATATGATGAATCCTCTCTTTTCAACTGTTTGCCAGTGGATATAAAGAACGGTCTGAGCTTTTGTAATGTGCGGTAACCAACATAAGTGCTTCATTAAATTAGACATAAAATTTGTGCCTTGGTCAGTTATTATTGTTTCAGGTGTTTTGAATTTTAGTATCCAAAGGTTCACCATTGCATGTGCTACTGTTTCTGCCTGCTACTTGGGTAGGCCTCTCATAGAAGCGAAACATGAAAAATGATTGATTATTGTTAATACATAATGGGTACCTTCTGGTGTTTGCACAGATGGCCTGAGAATATCCATCCCAATAATTTGGAATAGTTTATCTTTCTACTGGTAAACATTGTGACATAATCCTTTGGTGAATAAGCTTTGTCCATTTTACTCATTTTTGACGTAATGATAGACGTCTTGTCTGTGAGTTACCCACCAGTAATTTTGTGCTACTCTGTGTTCTGGTGCATGTTAACCAGTGTGTCCTGCTAGAATCGAATCATGGGCCTGCATTGGTGCCTATGTCCTGACTCAAAATGCAACCTAAGGCAAAATTGCTGAAGTCATACAACAGTATAGACTGTTTCTGGTAATCTGGATAGGCAAGAACTGACTATACATTAGTAAATCTTTTAGTTTTAGGAATGCTGCTTCATTATCTGGTGAGCAATGAAACTTTATTCCTTCCCTTAAGAACTGTGTGAATGGTCTCACAATTTCAGTGCATTTTGTAATGAATTTTTGATAAAATTGGCAATGCCTGGATATGATTGCAGACCCCGTATTGTAGTGGGTGTCAGAAATTTTTTTTATGACATCAGTAAGCCAACGATCAGTGTGGACCCCATTTGGGCCTAAAATGTGGGCCAAGTAACGGACTTCTTGTAAAACAAAATGGCACTTTTCCAGGCTGAGGATGAACCACACTGCATGTAGAAGATGAAAAACTTTGCGTAAATGCACTATATGTGCCTGGATATCTTTGTAGAAGACAGGTATATCATCTAAATAGATCATGCATTGCTTCAGTTTTAATTCTCACAAGACATTGTCTAATAGTCGCTGGAAAGTAGCTAGAGTGTTTTTCAGCAAAAAGGCATGTGATGATATTGATAATGACTAGATGGAGTTGAGAATGCTATCTTTGAATGATCTTCAGGCACTATATGTATTTGGTGATGCCCACTTCACAGATCTGTATGAAATACTGACACTGGCTCCGATTACCTAAGGTTTGTGTTATATTTGGCATTGGGTAGGTATTTGATACTGTTATCTGGTTCAAGTAACAGTATTTGCAACAGAACTGATAAGCTTTCCTGCTATCTAGTGATTTTTTGGGCACAGTGACAATGGATACTGACCATGGGCTACTGTGATCCTGTATTGAAGTTGTTGACTTATGGGGTCTGCAGGCTGTTCGTGTTGAGGAACTAGATACTGTTTCATATAAACAGGTGCTTCATATCCAGTGGGAATGTGATACTGAGCTAGTGGTGTGGCAAGTGGTGGTTCAGGAGGATTAAACAACCCTGTGTATTCTTCTAAAAACCTTTTCTTACACCAGCCCAGAAGTTACCTTCCCCCTCTTCAAAACTTATATCATTGGACTGAGTCTATGCATCCCCCACCTACACTGTTTAATGCCCAGTGTGGCAGATTAATTCTACTTTACTAAGTATACCATTACTTGCCACAACTGCCAGGATAGGATGTCCACCATCTGACCATCTTCTGTGTCTCTGGAAATTTATGTTCTTACAACTTCGCTCAGAATGCTCGAAATATATACATGTCTGACACTACTGTTCTCTGCAGTTACACTACATATGCCCTGCACAAGCTTATTACTCCAATTTACCAACCTGACAGCTGTTTCCATATTTTCAAAAAGTTTTAAGGTACTGTGATGTTTCTGGGCTTCAGCCAAAAATTTTAGGTTGGAATTTTTAGTGTGTTGCCGAGTGGCTTACCACTCCTTTTTATTCTTGTAATAGACCTGTTCTAAACATATGCTATGTGTTTCATTTTAACTCCTTCCCCTACATTCTCTTGCAGTTCTCCTCTTTATGTGCTGCTTTCCACTTTGCTACTGTTGACGTGAAAACTGCCTATGTAGACTTTCACCTATAATTTTAGTCCTATTTTTGCACTTGCTGCATTTTAGTGACACTCGTCCATTGTTGTTTCCGTTCGGGCGCTAAAGACTACACTGTTGAGTGCTCATAACACCATATCCATCCATCCATATTTTCAAAGAATACGAAAGACATCCTCCACTGATTTTTCTGAAAATGGGGTTACCATTGCAGTGCTTTTGGTGTCCCGGATAGGTGTACTTGGAAGTGAACATTCTGTTCTTTCGAAACTTCCTGGCAGATTAAAACTGTGTGCCCGACCGAGACTCGAACTCGGGACCTTTGCCTTTCGCGGGCAAGTGCTCTACCAACTGAGCTACCGAAGCACGACTCACGCCCGGCACTCACAGCTTTACTTCTGCCAGTACCTCGTCTCCTACCTTCCAAACTTTACAGAAGCTCTCCTGCGAACCTTGCAGAACTAGCACTCCTGAAAGAAAGGATATTGCGGAGACATGGCTTAGCCACAGCCTGGGGGATGTTTCCAGAATGAGATTTTCACTCTGCAGCGGAGTGTGCGCTGATATGAAACTTCCTGGCAGATTAAAACTGTGTGCCCGACCGAGACTCGAACTCGGGACCTTTGCCTTTCGCGGGCAAGTGCTCTACCATCTGAGCTACCGAAGCACGACTCACGCCCGGTACTCACAGCTTTACTTCTGCCAGTACCTCGTCTCCTACCTTCCAAACTTTACAGAAGCTCTCCTGCAAACCTTGCAGAACTAGCACTCCTGAAAGAAAGGATATTGCGGAGAAGTAAAGCTGTGAGTACCGGGCGTGAGTCGTGCTTCGGTAGCTCAGTTGGTAGAGCACTTGCCCGCGAAAGGCAAAGGTCCCGAGTTCGAGTCTCGGTCGGGCACACAGTTTTAATCTGCCAGGAAGTTTCATATCAGCGCACACTCCGCTGCAGAGTGAAAATCTCATTCTGGATTCTGTTCTTTCGTCCCTTAATTACCCCCGTTCTGCGTATAAGTGAAATACTTGATTTATCAGATGCTAAAAAGCTTCCTGAGCCAAAGCTTTCTTCTCCATATTGCCTACTTACTACAAGTACCAATACAGTATACATAAAATGAAATAAAAAGAAAGGGTAGGGTAATAAATCATACAGGCTCAAAAAAACTTTAATCTCGGCTTGTATGGCCTTATAGGATGTCTCTGCTGCAGAAGATCTGTGGTTCTGGCTGCTGTATCCTGGTTGTCCATCTTCGTCTTTAAGTACAGCAATCCTTCTAACATGAGATATAAACAGGGTGACTAGGATTCTTTGTAAAGGAGGATAGGGTGTTCAGTTGAAGAAGGCTTGGTCATGTGTATAACAACTTGTGTATTGCAGCGTGTTTTTACAGTCATTGGCTTAGGGCTGCAAGTAATGATGGGGGCAAGGTGAATATCGTGACATTTCCCAGTGTGACAACTGCTGACTGTACGCCCCTTTATTCTCAGATTCCCGAGTCAGAGGCGGGGTAGCCAGCAACAGTTGCTGTGAGGACATCAAGCTGCATCATGCTCCAGTGTCTAGAATACAGGGTTCCTCTGTTGGTACCCTGGTGAGGATGGCTGGACTCTCATGATATACTCCCGGGACAGTGGCAAAGTGTGGGGCTGCCCAGCACCCATATCCTTAGGGTGCAGCCAGTAGTTTGTGTCCTGGTGATGATAGAAGCATCTGTGTCATCACCACAGTGCTGACCAGCACAAGCTCAATGTTGCATAACTGCACAGGTGGTGAAACGCTGGTGGGCCGGTTTGGACGAGCTTAAATGCTGATGCTGATTGCTGATTTATTGGGAATCATGGTGTTAGTGTGCATGCCAAATTATCTGAAATAAAAGCAGTGACCAGTTGTCATAACCAGTAATGGGTTAGGTGGTAGTTCTTCCTGATGCCTGGCTCAGTTTTGCCACATGGAAGATTGTGACATGGAAGAGGTTTTGCTCCACTCAGCATGAGGATCGCACCCTGACACCTGGCTGACTCCAGTATGGCCTGATTACCATCATGGCACTCCATTGCTGTTTCCAAGACCCAGTATAACTTTTTCCCTTTACAACTCTTATGAAAGGAGGAGGGAATTCCTGTCTGTAAAGCCTTTAATTTGTAAGGTCTTCAGCTTACTGGTGCAAAGCATTGCTTGTCACCGCAGATGTGATTTTCATGAGCGGCCAGACTATTTAGGAGATACTTCTTAACGTGGAAGGGATGGCAGCTATCAGAGTGCAGGCACCGTTGATGGTTAGTGGCCTTGATATGGGGAGAAGTTTGTATGGGGTCATTGGAAAGATGGAAATCAATGTCCAGGAAGGTGGCACATAGGGCTGAGAAGGACCAAGTGAATCACATTGGAGGGAAGGTGTTAATTCTGTGGAGGAATGATTATTAGATGTCCCAGCTTGGGTACAGATAATGATCCAGGGAAAGGTTTGGGATTTTGGGTGACAGTGTAGATCTCCTGTAGATGGCCCATAAACAGGTTGGCATAGGAGGATGCCATGTAGGTGCCATGGATTTGTTTGTATATCTTCTCATGAAAGGAGCACCAGCTGTGTTTAAAGATATGGTTTTTGTAAGGAATGAGGTGGTGGTTGTGAAATTGATAGGATATTGGAAGAGGAAGTGTTTGATTGTGGCAAGGCCAGAGACAAGGAGGATGTTGGTGTGGAGAGAGGTGCTTTCAACAGTGAGGAGCGGGGTTCCAGGTGTGGTAATGAGTTATGGATTGCTGAGAGTTGGCGAAGGAAGTGATTTGTGTCTAATATGGGAAGCTTGGCTGTGGGCAGTGGGTCAGAAGTATTTGTCAACAAGAGCCAAGATTCTTTTGGTGGGAGCACAGTAACTAGCTGCAGTGAGAGCAGTCAAAGATTGCTAGGTCGATGGATTATGGTAAGCATATAGAAAGTGGCTGTAGAGAAGGTAACTGGGTAGACTTAGGGACCTTGACGTAGCTATGACAGGGCTTTTAGGTTGAGTAGTCGGACAGTTGGCTGATGTCTTCTGTCAGGGGAGCCCTATAATTTGTTGCAGCAATGGTGGAGCCTCTGTCTGTAGGGAAGATGATTAAATTGGTGTGTGTCTTGTATTGCCTTGTTTTGTAAATATCATGATTGGAGCAATGTGTGAAAGAAAAATTTGGAGATAAAATGAGATAATTTGCCACTAAAATAATGTCAAACTGTGATCTGGCAATTAGGTAGGTAATTGGATAGCATGCACTGCAGTCAAAGTGGTCTTGACTGGTGCTACAGGATGCTGCAAAAGTCCAGTGTGGCCATACTGATAGGGGCTGGTAATATGTGTGCACAAGAAAGTTGAGAATAAAAATGTAGAGGAGGATATGGATGGACAATAAGAGAGAGATAAAAGAGATGTAAAATATGAGACAGTAACAAAGAATGGACAGCACAAAGTAAAGGAGAGAGAGGAGCCAAGTAGTGATACAAATATGGTAATAGAAAGTCCTTGGTGGGATATAAATGATTTAAGGAGTAAAAGTAACAACTTTTCGAATAACTGAGGTGCTGATTCATTGATGGGGATACAAACAAGACTGACAAAGTTTCTAGTATTTGGAAAAATCCTACTCCTTTTTGTTCAGATATTTTTGCACAAGAAATCACAGATATTGTAAAATTGTACTCAGTACAGAAAAAAATTAAAACTAGATATTGTAAACCGGTGTTCAGTATGCAAAAATTGACAGCAATGGATTTCTTTTGTTGGCTATAACATGACAAATCTTGATTTTTACAGGTTACAAGCCAGATCCTTGTGCTGGTGATCCTTGCAGGATGCGGGGTGAATGCATACCACTGGATGATAGTTACGAATGTCGCTGTAATGCCCGATATTCAGGAAACAACTGTGAACTGGACCTTGGTGAGCCACTATAAGGCGCTAATGGATTTGTTAAATGTGTTAGTTCAAATAGTCTATGTCCCTGTGATAATTTTAACCATTTATCCTGCATTTGTGAGGTTTTCTGACAGTTTTAAGACATAATTTGATAGACACATTCAGCTGAAAATGTGTAGTTCCAAGTAACTTAAAAATTATCAGTGTAACAGTATGTGTGGTTGAATAGAAACAAAGCATTAAGTTATGGAAACAGCTACAAGAAATTTAGACATTTTAAACTAATTTGAGAAAGTATGATAGTTTTTGTGTAAGCTTTCATTTACCATTTCCTTGATGAAACTGTACTGCATTGTGGTATTGTTTGTGTGTAGAGGCACACGTTTTTGTCAGGTGTAACAAGGTACATGTAGAAGCAATTTCCAGTTGAATGACGACATATTTACCTCTGTTGGGGATCATCTGATGCATGTAACATATCATCTCCTTGACAACATTCTGTTTGATACGATAAACAAATGAGCAGGAATGGGAGGAACATTCTTTTTACCCTCAGTGACAATGGTTTCAGCCTTGACCAATTGTGGAGTCCAACTCTTGCAGTGACATACAAGTATCTGACAATTTTTGTAACGTCTGCACAAATTATAACCCTCAGTGTGTAAAACTGGACCATTTAAATTTCTGTGCCACCCAGAAAAAATGTTTTGGGAGATATGAGCAAGATAATGTGACCTTCACTTGTAAAGCTGGCTTGGTAGATGGCTGAAAAGTATAGGGTGAAATATCAGTAGAAGAAAAAGTTTTTAGGTATACATGCTCAAACTCTAATACAGCAGTTAACCCTTTCATGCCGACGTCATGATTGTTGCGTCGTGCGCTGTGCACAAGCACCAGTCCCACTAGGCCGTGCCCATTGTACGGCACATTTTTCACGCTCCCTGCGTTGCTGCTCTGTCCTGCTTTCACACTTGTAGTGTTATCGCAATCATTGGACTTTATATTATATATTTATTCAAGAAAATATTTACACAAATTACACATGTTTTTTATATTGTGTGTCATGTCTGTGCACAAATCCAAGTCTGGGGATGTCAGTGGAACAGCTGGAGCAGCATGTGTACGTGATGTAGAAGCCACTACATGTTTCATGTTCATCGTCTGATTCAGATGATGATTCGCTTTCATGTTCATGGTCTGATTCGGATGATGATTCGCTTTCATCTTCAAAGTCACTACCCAGTATGAGGGAAAGAGATTCCTCCACGGTATATAGCTTATCTGCTGTATCACTTCTAGTAGAAACCAAATGAGGTTAACAACACATCACTTTAGATTAGAAACAAGGCGGCAAATGAGCAGAGCAACTCGAGCAAAACCAAAGCTTTGAAACTGAATGCAACTGTCATATAGTGACTCTGTTGTTAACTACAGACGTTGAACAAAGCCACTGGATGATGCATCGGTCGAACTTCCACACAAGTCGCGTGTAGTGAAGCGGAGAAGTATGATACGAGGTGGAACTGCTACAGCAGTTCACCAGCTGGGCGGCGCAGGCTGCACTCAAGTGCAGCAGCATTCCACCAGCTGAGCGGCACATTCGCTCCCGACTTCTACAGAATTTCACAGTAGCGAAGGGGTTAATGTGCTAGAAACATGAAAATGCACATCTGTGCCACCTTCAATTACTTCCACTCAATGAAATCCTTATTTCAAGTTAAATGTGTTGAGATTACTATTCAAACTTTCTGTGCTGTTAGAACTGTGTGACTTTTTTTATTTGATTTAGTTGTTTCATTTTATTTATATAGTCAGCAAACAAAATTTTAAATACACTGATGGAAAAAAAAAATTGCAATACCAAAAAATTATTAATGTAGAGTAATGAAATTTTGGGAATACATTCATCTAGGAAACATTTAACTGATTAATGTTGCAAGATCACAAGTTAATGTACAAGCAAGATAAGCCATTGCAAATGTGAAATGGTGGTACATTAATAACCAGTGAAATTGCCTGAATGTTGAATGCTAACATGCAAACATGCAAGCATTGTGTTTTACAGGTGCTGAATGTCAGTTTGTCGGATGGGGTTCCATGCCTCTTTACTTGATTGCTCAATACTGGGACTGGTAATAGCTGGTTGTGATGATGCTGGAGTTCTTGACCGATGATCTTCCATATGTGCTTGACTAGAGAGAGATCTGGTGATCGAGCAGGCAGAGGCAACGTGTCGACACTCTTTAGAGCTTATTGGGTTAAAATAGCAGGAAGTGGGAAGGCATTATCGTGTGGGAAAACAGCTTCTGGATTACTGCTCATGAATGGCAGCGCAGATTGACATATAAATTTGCAGCCAGGGTGTGCAGGGTAACCACGAGAGTGCTCCTGCTGTCATATGAAATCACATCCCAGACCATAGCTCCAGGTGTAGGTGCAGTGTGTGTAACATAGAGACAGGTTGGTTGTGGGTTCTCAACTGGCTTCCTCCTAACCAACACGTGGCCATCAGTGTCACAGAGACAGAACCGGCTTTTGTCAGAAAACACAACAGACCTCCACCCTGCCCTCTTGCTTGACACCACTGGAGTTGTAGATGGCGATGGTTTGGGGTCAGTGGAATGCACGCTACGGGGTGTCTGGCTCAGAGCTGTCCTCGAAGTAACTGATTTGTAACAGTTCATTGCATCACTGTATTGCCAACTGCTGCTGAAATTGCTCCTGCTGATGCAGTACGATGTGCCAGAGTCATACGCTGAACACGATGGTCTTCCCTCTTGGTAGTCCCACCTGTTAATCTGGAGCTTGGTCTTTTTGCGACCATACATTCTTGTGACCATCACTGCCAGCAATCATGTACAGTGGCTACATTTCTCGGAAGTCTTTACACAATATCTCAGAAGGAACATCCAGCCTCTCGTAGCCCTATTACACAACCTCACTGAAACTTAGTGAGCTGTTTATAATGGCATCTTTGTCGCCTTGAAGGTATTGTTAACTAACATCAACTCACAATGTCCAGTCTCAAAGGTAACTAACACTCACAACCATTACAGCATGTATTTAAACCAAAATTGAATTGCGTCCTCATAGTGGTGCTACTAACACCCCTCTTAGGTGACTGGCATGAAATTCATCTTTCATATGTAGAAACATGCCTACCAACTTCCATTTATGTCAAACAACTCCTTCTTGTTGTTGCTATTTTGTTGCCATCAGTGTATGAAATATTTTCAGTCTTTCCCCACTTTATCACAATATTTAAGAAGTTACCCAATGAAACAGTTACAGCATGCCTAAGCTGTGATGTATTCACCACTTGTAAATCAGTAGCAAGACAATCAATATTTGCAGACATAATGGCACACTCAAAAATGGCCATTACATTTTTATATATCTGTGAAGTATTCTTTAACATCATCACAGTATTGTGGCAGTACAGTACACACAGGCTATGACAGAAGCTAGTACTTACCATTAGACAATCTGCCTGAAAGTCCTATGTTTTACAAAATGCTATGGAAACTCTGAATTGAAAAGTTAAAGCTGTTTCAATCTGAATGAATTTTTAAGTGAAAATTCAGAAAGCAGAAACTTTCCATTTACTACCATCATACAGGGTATAAGCTATGATTGTTTACAACGTACCACAGTGCTGTAGATGAAGTCAAGAGGAACAAGTTGATATAGGACACTTGCATTCTATCAAGCAGGGGAACAGCCTCAAATTAGCCAACAAAAGCTATCTAAGGTACACCGCATGTGCGCTGTGTGAGATTTTGGCTATAATTGTCCTTGAATATTAAAACCACCTTGTTCTTGCTCTTACAAAATGTAAAACTGATATTTGTGTAAATTTTACCTGAAAATAATCTGAATTATAAAAGCATAAAAATTAACAGTTCAGTTGTTTTGTCATCTTGGTCATCTTATTGTATTGTGCTTGTAAAGGTTATATCTAGATCAAATTGCAAATGTAATTAAGTTTTTGCATAACATTTACAAAAGTCTTTTTTTTTTCTTTCACTACCCTTAAGGGAAATTTAAAATTTAATCAGTCCAAAGAGATCAATGAAAGTTGGAAACTTTTGCAGTGCTCACTAAATTTCACAGCTGTGAAGCAGCGCTGGTAATTAAGCATTTCTCTGCATCGTTAACGAAACAAATTTTCAGTGGAATTTGTTTACACACAAAAAGATACCCACTAGAACTTGGATAACAGAGTTGTTCAGACAGACACATTGAACTTGTTACAGTATAAATTGTTCAGTTTTAGAAAAAAACACTGATCTTCACCCTATTACAAAAATAAATTTAAACAAATATCAGTGCTTGCTTGTTGTGATAGATGATATGAGATTCATTCCCAATTAGTAGGTGCATTTTCCACAGCTCATGAACCATTTGCACAGTGCTCTTTCTTCCACACCTTTTTACATGTAATTATTATTCCAACGGCTCTACTTATTACAGAACATCCATCTGAGAATAATAATCATAGTCTTGAGCAGAAAGCAGCCAAATTTTGTCCGCTTTAACATTTATTCTTGCCTTATACACAACACGGAGCAGCTATGTCTGTACAGATGGACACATTACTACTGACTGCTAGATACTGTGTTTTTTGCACATGCATGCTAATGTGCAGTGAGCCTACACTTAACGGGTGTCTGGATACATTCAAAGATTGTACAAATTATCTGCGTAACTAGGGTGAGATGATACACTGTTTTTTGACAATTGCAATTTCTATGATGTAACTTTTCTACTGATACTTCCATATAGAAAAACAATAAAACAATAAAGTTACAGTAATTGTGTAGAATCAGTAAAAATGATAGACAAAACTAAAAATATAAGAAGACACTTGATAAAACAATTGTAAAACTATGTTAGCTGTGCATAAGTTGGCAGTGTAGTTACATTACAAGTTTTCAAACGCCACCTTGTGAATTAACATATTTGAGAATTGGTTCTTGAAAAATATTTGCGGTTTTCAACACACAATGGTTATCTTTGTTTAATGTTTATCTGCCCTGTGCTGTATTGAAAGAAACACTTTCTACAGGTCATCCTTGTGATCGCAACCCATGTCAGTATGGTGGAAGGTGTCAGATAGATGATTTTGGAAACTACAGCTGTATTTGTGATCCTATGCGTACAGGTATGTGCATTCAGAAGTTTTGTTAATTTTCTATGGCTATCAGTGGAAATGTTCAACAATGTAGGAAAAGATGGATTGCTACTTACCATAAAGAAGACACGTTAAATTGCTGAAAGGCACAATTAAAATACATTTACATAAAGCTTTCGGTCACAGCCTTCATCAGTAAAACATAAACACACACACACACACACACACACACACACACACACACGTTAACACACATCATGCACACATGACTGCCAACTCCAGCATCTCAGTCGGTTGTGCCTGTCTGCAACTGAATGTGTCTTCTTTATGGTAAGTAGCAATCTGTCTTTTCCTACATTGTTGACATTCCTATCTGGAGTTTCCACTATTTGAATGAAAATATTCATTTTTATGACATGTAGTTATGTACAACATATAAAACAAAACTGAAAAGCTATAAGTTGAATATGAAGAATGGTTGAGCAGTAGACACACATAAACAAGATTTGTAATAACTTAGCTGTGGGATAATGTTTCTCTACTAAAGTAGCAAACAAACAAACAGATAAACAAAGAAACAAACACCTCCCTCCCTCCCTCCTCCTCCTCCTCCTCCTCCTCTAGTATTTTAAAATATTGGCTATCTTATAGATAAATAAATCTTCAGGGTTGAGGGAAGGTATGTGATCCTATTGTCATTAGCTATTGTTCTTCCGTGTGAGAGAGTCAGTGTGAAGAAATTATTGTCTGCACCACCAACACCAGTTTAGGGGGAAATTCCATGCAGCAGTACTGCAGTTCTTCAGCATCTAAGTAGAAATACACTAATTGCTGTAAAACAATATTATGGTTCTCCTACACCTAAGCAGAATTGCACTAATTGCTGTGTTGGGCCTTGTGGTTTAGCAGAGAAGTGCGTGCCTGGAAGCCGAAAGGTTGTGGCAGCAAATCCCAGTCAGACAACAGATCTTTAAGTTTGCGTTTTAACTTAGCCTTCACCTCTCAATGACGTGAGGAGTCAGCAGAAATTACATGTGGTTTGGATTCTACATTAAACTGTAGGTCCCCCTAGGTTGGGTAACTGGGACAGGTTAGGAATACAAAAGTCACTGAAGTGGTGTCCAATTGAAAGATTTGTACTAGTCCATTGAGCCACATGAAATTATTATTATTTTCCTAATCATTACTAATTGCTGTTTGTGCTGCATTAGATCACACCATTGAAAATGTAGTGCCAACTCCTTGGGTATGAACTTTATGCTGCCATATGTTGAAGGGGCTTTCACACATTTCGTTTCTTTCCACAATAGTGGTAACTTGTATATGTGGTACATATAGGACCTGGAAAAACAGGTAATGATGATTAAAATAAATGCATTTCTCCTTGCTGTCGTGAGTTATGACCCTCTTCACACAATGCCTCTGTTGTTTTTATATTGAATTCTATAAGTTCTGCTTCTTCTTCTACTTTCTTCCCTTTGTATGAATGAAGAAAACACCCAAGAAACACCCAGTTTTAAAAATATGTTTCTCTTAGTTTTTGTTCATGTATTTATCTGCTGCCATATGGTAGTAATAATTTTTTTCTATCTTTATTGCTTGATAAATCAAAACCTATATGTAATTTCTTCCAGTATACTGTTAATTGGTGAATTATGATATGATGTGTGTTGCCGTTGTATCATAAACTTCATTGAAAAATATTTTTCATTAACTTATGAACTGGTTCTCAGATTAGTTGGTCATCTTTAGATAACAACAAAACAGATTTGTTATACAAAAATAACTAGCAACCTGAAGTTGAGTTGCTATGTAATAGGAGTAAAATTATGTTGGCCAGTACTTTCTCCAGGAGTCAAAATTTTTAGTACTGCCGGGAAACACAAATGGAAGTATCATAAACTATCATAACTTGTGGATCCGTTAGTTCCTTCCATCTTTCTTTCCATCCTGTTGGCAGTACTAGTAGCAGCTTTGTTCATCTGTAGATCTCTTTTTACAAGGATATAGGACATGTCAAAGTATGTACAAGTTTAGACCAATTTAAAATAAGCTAATTCATATACATGTACATTTACAGACTTCTAGTAAGAAACAATCATTAGATTTACTCCTGGTATACAATACATTTTTACAAATAACATTATTAAATAATGTAATGCCACACTCACTCATATCTCACCATCACTCACTGCACACACTATACACACATTGTTTCATAACATTTCATTCACTACACACACACACACACACACACACACACACACACACGACCTCTGACCATTTTCGTCCACAGCTCGTGGTCGTGCGGTAGCGTTCTCGCTTCCCGCGCCCAGGTTCCCGGGTTCGATTCCCGGCGGGGTCAGGGATTTTCTCTGCCTCGTGATGGCTGGGTGTTGTGTGCTGTCCTTAGGTTAGTTAGGTTTAAGTAGTTCTAAGTTCTAGGGGACTGAGGACCATAGATGTTAAGTCCCATAGTGCTCAGAGCCATTTGAACCATATTTTTTTTGACGATTTTCGTTACCACAACTTCCCATTCGCTATCCTGAAAAAATTGAGTCACCATCCCTCTATAATGAGTGAGATGTTGAGCTCAGAAAGAGGAAGAGGTGTTAGTATTGTGCATTGCGTAGCTTGGGAGTAAGTTTTTCTAGAAAAGGAAAAAGAAGGAAAAAAACATAGTGTGAAGGTGTTACGTGGAATGTTGGATATTTTATAATCATTATTATTATTATTTATTTATTTGTATAACTTTTCTTTACCAAACTCCTACTCTGTTTTATGTAAGCAATCCTTCAGTGTATGAAATGTATTGCATAACAGGTACTTTTTAGCTGCCTTTTTAAATAAGTGTATTTTTGCAATTTCTTTTATCTCTTTTAGTAATTTATTGTACAGTTTTATTCCTAGGTAGAAAATTCTGTTTTGAGTTTTATGTTTATTTTTTATTGGCAAATGTAGGTTGAGTCTAGCTCTTGTTCCATAGTCATGGGCAGAACTTTTTGTGCAATAATTACCAATGTTATTTGTACAACTGACTGGTAAATGTATTCGCATGGAGCAGTTAAAATCTCCAGTGTTTTGAACAGATCTTTACAATGAGCTTGACTACCATTTTTGGTTATGATTCTTATGCCTCTTTTCTTGAGTTTGAAAATTGTGTTCATATTTTGTGCAGATGTTCCCCAAAAAAGAATGCCATAGCTAAGAATTGAGTGTACATATGAATAGTATGTATCTAAAAGACACTGCATGTTACACACTGATGATGGGATTCTAAGGGCATAACACACTGTGATGACATTCTGTTTGCAAGTACCTTTGTGTGTTCACACCACTTCAACTGAGAATCAATATTCATTCCGAGAAATTTTGCATTTGTTACACAGTCTATAGAGGTGCCATCTACATTTAATTTAACATTGTCATTTTCCCTCTTCAAACTGAAATTCATGGCATTAGTTTTCTTTATGTTCAATGTCACTTTATTGCTTATTGACCAGTCATAAACTTCCTTGAGAGCTTCATTTGCTTTCTAAGCAAGGAGTTATCTTGTTTTCTCAGTGACTATAATATTGCTGTCATCAGCGAAGAGAATTTTTTCACCATGAGTAACCTCACTGGGAAAGTCATTGATGTGTATCACGAATAGTATTGGTCCTAATATGCTACCTTGTGGAACCCCTATATTAATGTATTTTGGTTCTGATAAGTGTTTCACTAAATGTTTAGATCTATTTGAAGTATGTGTTATCTCTTCTCTTTGTACCCTATCTGCTTGGTATGATCGAAACCAGTCATTAGCTAACCCTCTTATTCCTAATGACTCTAATTTATTTAATAGAATCTTGTGGTCGACTGTATCAAAGGCCTTAGAAAGATCTAAAAATATTCCTGTGACACACTCATCTTTGTCAAGAGCATCAAGGACAACCTTTGTGAGAATTCTACTATGGCTGACACTGTATTTGAGCCACTTCGGAAACCAAACTGTGATTCGCTTAAAAGATTATGTTTATTCAGGTAATTCATTAATCTGTCTTTCATAATTGGTTATATTATTTTTGAGAATGGTGTAAGCAGGGAAATGGACTGGTAATTTTCTGTGTTATCTGCATTACCTTTCTCAAACAGAGGTACAACTCTTGCCTGTTTTAACTGCTCTGGAAATGCCCCTGATGTGAAGGATTCATTTATTATATTTGTTAAGGGGCCATTGTTTCAGAACACACATTGGTACTTCATCGAAACCTACTGACTTTTTATTTTTTAGTTTTTGAACAGTTTTATTGACTTCATTCCCTGTGGTTAGAAGTAACATCATTGTATTTAGTGCAACATTATTTACAGGTGTTAGATTTGTTTTGAAGAATTTTTGCTATAACTTCTCTGCAATACTTGAAAAATGCTCATTTACATAGTTTGCTAAGTGTTGTGGATCATTTATTACCTTATCCCCCTCCCTTAGCAGTATGTTATTGTGCATTTCTTTTCCTCTTACCATTTCCTTTTTTTTTATAACATCATAGACTGCTTTGCTTTTATTCTCTGCATTATATATTTTTTGTCATTAAATGACTTTTTTACAGCAATCAACACCTTCCTATAGATCTTTTTGTATTTATGATAGAAATTTAAGAATTCTGGATCATTGCAACTCTTTTTCGTGGAACTGAGGTATTTAAGTGTTTGGGAGGACTTCTTAATACCTGCTGTTATCCATCTGTTTTTGTGAGATGTTGATACAGACATGTGTGATGTTGATACATACATGCATACTTTTGGAAATGCCTTTTCAAAGTTAAATTTAAATAATGTGAAGAATTTATTCACTCCATCCCAGCTTTGTTTTGCTAGTTCCTTTGAAAAATGTGTTATTTTGATTTCTGATAGGTGTCATTTGTAGGCTTGTAGTTTAGGGAATGATTTGATGTCTGATTTTACTGCTGTTATTTGACAGAGATGGCCTGATAGTCTGAGATCTTTTACAGCAACATCACATTTTTCCCTGTCAATATTTGTGGCCACATGGTCAATTACTGATGCAGGCATTGTAGTAACCCTTGTTGCCTTATTGACCAATATGGACATACCAAAACTTTGAAGGATATTGTATTGTACGATACTGGGAAGTGCAATGTAAAATACAAATAACGGAGCTAACCTGCTCACCCCCCCCCATCCAACTCCTCTGCCTTACACACACACACACACACACACACACACACACACACACACACACACACACACACACACAGTGACATCAAAATCACATGACATATTGAATTATTTCATACATCATGACATCAAGTGTACACTCCAACTCAGCAGTATTGGTGTGATTTTTGTTCACCTAATTGAAAGAAATTTTGTAATCATAATTAATTACACTCTTATTCACATGCTGTTGTCAGATGTACTTAGTGGCTATTTTTGAAGCAATGTTATTTTTTTGTGATATACAGGCCAACATTGTGAGTCTGACATGAGTACACATCCGTGTAATGCTAATCCGTGTGAAAATAATGGAACTTGTCATGTGCAAGACAAAACTTACAAATGCTCGTGTCTACCAGGTATGTAGTGTAAACACCTCAGAGTGACACAGATTTAAGTTCATGAAGAGCTAATAATATATAAGTAACATATATTTCTGCTTTCACAAAACGGATGGGCCCTGGTTCTCTTAATACCATTAGTACTGATATTGCTGGTAATACTTTTGTAGGCAGAAGTAACGGAATTATTTCAGATCTTTTTTCATATGTGTTGTGAGTGAGTTCTAACAAAAGTGGTGTGTGTGTGGAGAGAGAGAAGAAGAAGAAGAAGAAGAAGAAGAAGAAGAAGACAAGACTTAACTGATAAGTCAGTATGCAAAGTTTGCATATTGACTTATCAATTGGTCCTTGTTATCTTTCTTTGTTTCTTTTTTATTTTCATTTATTTCTTTGCTTTTATTCGTGAACCTCTGTCTATGGTTCTTTTTCTCCTCATAATTAACATTATAAGCATTCTGAAGTCACTAATTTTCAGTAAGTCTCAATTAACCTCTGCGGTTTCAATCCATCTTTCACTTTAATTTCATAGCCTTGTTTGCTCTGACTGACTTACAAACTGTGTGCGCTTGTTTTGCCCCTGCGAGATGCACATTTCAGTCTCAGCAGTGTGTGTTTCTTTGCTAACTTTTTTGTGTTGCTTAAGCCCTATATTTAAGACCACATGATCATTGCAGCTGTCTTATGTTTGTTTATAGATGTTCTCAGGTAATCCCTACAACTCTAAAGTTGCATCTTGTGTCTTTCTACAATCACTGACAATTGGAGAAAATTTCATTATGTTTTTAATGTTGAGGTGATTCACAGTAAAGTGGTTTTCAACAGGAAAATGTAATAGAAATCATGAACAATGTGTTTCCTACTTTCAAAAAAATTGTGTTTATTGTTTGTTTTTAAGGATTTACACCTCCTCAGACTGTAATGATATGGTCTGTAACTTTTCATATACTAAAAAATGTAATTTTAACATAATTCTGTTTCATTTGTTAGTCAACATTGAGAGTTCAGTTACATAAAATCAGACAATATGACTGATTTTATTTCTGATTTTTGTTTGTGTTTGTAGGATTTGAGGGTCACAGATGTGAGATCGATATTGATGATTGTGTGTCTAGTCCTTGTAGGAATGGAGCAACATGTGTGGACCAAGTAAATAGTTATTATTGCAACTGCAGCCATGGGTGAGTGAGAAATAATACATGTACTTTTAAATATTGTAAGCAAAACATCCATTTGGTAGAAAATAAGAGTGTAGGTTCAAAATACAATAAAAGGGAAACCAGCACTGAGTAAATCACTCAGTCAGACAACAGAAACATTTTAAACTGATGTGATTTGCAGTTGTAAAAGGAGGGTGTTCTATCACGTAGACATCACCATCATCTTAGTCACCTGTACAGATACATACAGTACCACAGTAGCCTGGAAATGAAGTGAAGACCATAAAGAAAATCACCTTCCAATTTGAAGCAGAAACATCATAGAGAACCAACATAATTTTATGAAACAAAATGAAGATTAAGTTATCCCCTTTCCTCTCTATCTCTTCCTCCCCACCATTCCACCCACCCTCTGTCCCTCCCTCCCTCCCTCCAATAAATAGTGTGCAATCTCAAGACATAGCATACTAAGCTGCTCAAAGAACAAAACCCTATCTGGTCATAGTTTGTTACAGAAGCAGCACAGTATAGAGTAGCTGCCTCATAATAGTATTGAAGTTGAGCAACTGTATTTGAGTTGGTTAGTCAGTTCACTACCATTACTTTTTAAGGTTTCAGTTCATATTTCTGCACAGCTGTGTGAACCAAATCTATTGGCTCACCAGTCTGAAATGCAAATGATGCAACAGTTTTGTTGGACTTCATTCCAAGACTCCTCCTAACTCATATAGTGTGGCAAGTCTAATGCCAGAGTCCGAGGTATGAGTCTGCAATATATGTGGCAGTGGGAGCCTACCTCACTATTACTGCTCCTGATACAATGCTCAGCACAGCACTTGTGTCATACGTAAAACATTCTGTAACTGAGAAGAGTGCTGCAAAGTTTTTCAGTTTTGGTCTGGTGCACAACTGATAACTTTGAGTTCGGTACAACGCTCCATATCATGAACTTCACGCTAATTTTTCTCCATAGGGTTAATTTTTGTTTGACAGCATCAGTTGCGTCTGCCATATCTGTTATCAAATGATTCATCCCTTGCATTGTGAGACTTAATGAATTAATTTAATCTGTGATGTTGACTGTAAAAGTGAAGTCAACAAACCAACAGTGACCACAGAGATTCCTGTCTTCTTTTCCACTTATCTCTAGGAATATTGCTATCTCTTCTCACAAATTAAGGAACATTGTGAGAACTCATCCATGACTTAACCACCTAACTTCAGAGGTATGGAATATTGGCATATTTGGCTTCGACATCAGGCAAGAATTCAATGTGACCAAATATAGTTCACTGTATGGACAATAACATTCAGTATACCATTTACTTTTACTGATTTAGCATATAGTGCTTCTGTGTTTTGGGCAATGAATGGCAGCTGTCAACGAGGTCCCAGCAAATTTCAGTTTCTCCCTTAATCGAGCTAGTAAGACTACTTTGATTCCTGACACTGATGGTGCACTGTCTTATGTGATACTGATCAGCCACTTCCGTTCCACTCCAAAGGAATCAATTAACATCTCCACAGCATCAAAAATGCTCTTGACAGTGGTGGTATCCTTAAGTGACATTAAACTTAGAAGCTCCTCCATCATTTGTAACTCGGTGTTGACTCGCAGCATGAAAATCACCATCTGGGCTGAATCTGACAAATCAGTAAATTGTCAAGTGCGAAGGAAAATGCTATGAACTTGGATGCTGTTTGAGGCAGCAGACTCTGTACAATGGCAGCCATCACAGCAATGTGCCATACTACTTTATGTCAAGAAAGGGCTACTTACTCAAACTTTGACACTTCTGCTTGCCACAAAACTTTAACTGTCTCTGCTATACATTTTTTCCGCCCGCCACGAAACCTTTACTGTTTATACTACATTTTTCTTAATGTGCTATCCATCACAAAATGGTCTTCTATGCCTTGCAGTTTTGAAAGTTATTTTGTAACTCACGTGTAGTGATAGCCCCTTGATGTCGTCTTCCTTCTTTAGAAACAAATTGTACATTTTTAAATGGTTATAACTGCAAATTGTACTCAAAATGATGATTATCTTTCACATTTGTAAACAGGTTTTTTCTGTTACTGCATGTACTTAGTTATATATTTATGTACTTCTTTCTTTATACTTTCATAACATGTAACTCTGTTTTTTCCCTAAGGGTAGCCTTCAGTTCACCTATCATTCTCTCCTGTTCACCAGAAGACGTGTGCATCATATAATTTTTGTGGCTGGTGGTATACTGATGTTCCAGGGTGTGTTTCTTTCCATTTCATAACACTGTGATGCCATATTAAGTGTTTCGCATAGCCTTCAAACAATATGAAAATGTAAAACGATTCCCATTTCATATTGAATGGTGTCTCCATTTTTCTTTATTTTGTCAAGCTCATAGATGGCATAGAATTCCCAATGCAAAATGTATATATAATTTAACACTATTGGCTGCTGTAGCAAACTGCTTGGCATGTGGCAAGGTAACTGCCTTGCTTTTGCAGTGTACAGCTGCAGTCTTCCTTTTCTTTTTCCTCCTCATCCCTCAGCCCCACTCGGTGGTGAACTCAGAGCACTAGGCAGGAGTGCAATTAGAGCGTTTGCTCCCTCTGAGCACTGTTTGGCCAGGCCTGGCCTAATTAATATCCATGTCCCAAGAATGAAGTCTCTCTGCTACATTCAGTTAGCTTTTACATCTATATGTGATTGTACATGACAACATTTGCAAGATTGGTGTGTGCATGTAGCGGTTCTTCACATTTTGTGGTTGTTATGAAAGTGCTATTATAACCTTCAGTCAGCCATTCCTTGTCCAGAACAATAACTGAAGTACACAACTTATGCCTTTCTCTTTAGTGTGATGTGAGTGCAGTAGTCTCATAAATATACAAAAATAGAAGAGTCTCCACCTTTTTCACATGCATGTCATTAGCACCAGATGCAGATGGTGCTGCAGTAGTGATGTCCAGATCAACTGTCAGTATGGACAGAGTGCTTTCAGAAGTATTATTCACACTGATCAAAGAAATAGTAAGTCCTGAAGAAACTGGACTGCACTGGAAGAATATCCTAAAGTCTAATTGTACATTCTTCCAAGATACTTGATAGATTTAGTTCCATAGATTGCTGTTAAAAATAATTGGTAATGAAATGTGGCTCTACCAAAACAATCCAGAGATAATGTGGCAGTTGTATTCCTGGACCTGTGATGTTGTGTGTTTAACAAAACTGGAGGGGAGTAATTACTATGTTGAGTTTGGGAGGGGGGGGGGGGGGGGTGTCAGTAGCATCTCCTGTATAGCCCAAGTTGGGGCCCCATTTTTTTTTTCTTAACTCAAAAGAGAAATAAACTACATGTAACATTTTCTTGAGCCCTTAGGAACAACTGTGCTCCTGCATGAAGCAGTCCAGAATAATGTAATGACAGAGGAATATTTTTGTCCCCCCATTGAGTCCTTTAGGGAATTCATGGATCAATGCAACTTGAAGGATATTTATTGAGAAGAGCTGAAAGAAAGGATTTGGAAAAACAGACATTTACATTAGTTTTTCAAAAGACTTGTAATGTCGTAATTGTGTGTCAAACAAAAGGTAATTATAAGTCTTACAAAGATTAAGTTTGTACTTTGAACTATTAGGTTGGTGCATAAGTTTATAGTGTTTTTGTTTTGTATATTGGCATTTTAATTGCTATAGGTTTATTTATTGGTGGTTTGTTTTTAAATTGTATTTTCATTTGGTGATGATGAATGGAGCTGTGGACGCTGGAAAAAGGAGTGCCAAGTGGAGAAATCAGAACATTTTCGACATCTTCTTCTGTTTGAGTTCAGTAGAGGAGTGACAGTTGTCGAAGCAGCCAGAAACGTTTGTGGCATGTGTGGGGATAATGCCATTGGACAGACCACAGCAAGAAAATGGTTTTCTCATTTTAAGAAGGATCGTTTTGACATTAGTGACTCTCCACATTCAGGAAAACTTTCCGGGTTTCATGAAGGTTGTTTAAACACATTAATCCACAATGATGCACGTCAGTGCACTCAAGAATTGGCAGCTCTGATGAATTGTGACCATTCCACCATTGTGCGACATTCACATGCTATGGGGAAGGTTCAAAAATTGTGTCTGTGGTTACCACCTACCCTAAACCAAAATAGCAAAAATCAGTAGGTGGCCATATGTGCATCTCTCCTTGCTTGTCAGTTGGCTTATGAACAACAGTGAATGTTCCTATTCTGTATTGTTAGTGGTGACAAGAAAGGGCATCTTTATGTTAACGTAAGGAAAAGAAAGGAATAGTTGCATCCAAACAAAGCAGTAGCTTTGTGTACAAAGACTTGTGCACATGCATAAAAGGTAACTGATGTACCTTCACTCATGATGGGTGCGATTTCAGAGGGTGGGCACCCATGCAATTCACAGGCACGCTATAGAGACTACCTGCATCAGCCTCCTGGTGCACTCTGATGAGCCACCAAAGAAGCAGCATTATGTAAGCAATTACAAATGAGTGCTCAGCTTATTCCTTATGCTGTATTATTGTTGTCTACTCAACATGATCAGTGCTACGCACAACTTGTATCTTACGTGTTGCTCTATAAAGTATTATGTTCCCTAAATCATGTTTGTTCTTGCTATAACAAACTTGGTGACGAGTGAAGGTTATGTTTCCTCTGCATGTTAATGTCAGTGCTAAGTCACCCAACAAACATCTCGATGGAAGAAATACTCAGATGTCTCATTGCCCAGCAGCAAGCTTTTGTAGACAACAGCAAGCATGCACCACGTCTCCCAGCCAAGCGATGTCTGCATGTTCATGGCAGGTCACTCTCCTTTCAGTGCAACCATCATCCTTTCTTGCATCGGCTGAAGATTGGGACTCCTATGAGTAATGGTTACACCAACACTTCCAAGATTTTCCCTAGGGTGATGCAAACCAGTGTACGGCTTTCTTTCTTTCTCAGCTTTCACCACGCATCTATCAACTGTTGTGCCAATTTGCCCCTTTGCAATAATCAGCCAACTTATCATTTGATGAAATGTGCAAGCCTCTCTTAACCTATTACTGTGACAGAGTGCAAGTCATTTTGACGCACATAGAATTTTACTGTTGTCAGAAACACCTTAACCAGTCTTACGAATTTGTCACTAGTACCCATCACAAATCCTATGCTGATCATGTGAGGCTATTATTGGTCTGGCCCTGAATAGGGAAGTCCACAAAAAAGCACTTCAGTGTGAGAATCTGACGCTCATGTTTGAGTTCAATATAGCACAGTCCTTTGAAGTGTCTCAGGCCACAGGCGATCAGATAGCTACATGGGGGAGGTCTCGAAAGTTGCTCAGACAACCCATGTTAGGCACACAGCAAGTGTTCAGAATGATAGGGGAGCTGCTGCAGCAGTACAACCTTCAACTCAGTTTTGCCTGGGGCAGCATCGGTTATGGCCACAGCAGCAACAGGCTGTGTCACAACAGTGGGCACATGCTCTCCTTCCATCTTACTTGTACTGCTTTGTCTATCACAAGTGTGCTCTGTGTCCTAATCACTCATCATCATTTTATCCTCATCGATGCGCAAGCCGCCGAAGTGGCGTCAAATCGAAAGACTTGCACCAGGCGAACGGTCTACCCGACGGGAGGCCCTCGTCACACGACATTTCATTTCATTGGGCACTTTGAAACAATTGTCGAAAGAAAGGCCACATTGCATCAGTTTGTAACTCCTCTATGAACATGGTGGACACAGCAGTACTGATGGGCATAAACTGTATCTCTGCAATGACTGTGTCCCTGAACAAATTTTTTATTGACTTGTGTGTGTTTAATAAATCGTTAAAAATCCAAGTGGACACAGGAGCTGCAGTGACTTTAATAAATGCACAAACATATGTGGACTTGGCTCGCCTCCCCTCCCCACACACAGGTTTTGCAGAAGTTGGTTAGCTACAATAAGCAGCAGATTCTGAGCCTAGGTCATCCCCCCTCCCCTGTCTCTTACAAAGGTATTTTTCACCATCTCACTTTCCTTGTTGTGCATGATTCCGATACTGCAAACCTGTTGTGGTTAGATGCGTTTAATGCTTTTGGTTCCTCCATTGCAGATGAGGTAAATTTAGTGTCAGATCGAGTTCCGTATCAGCAGCTGGAGTCGCTCTGCTCTGAGTTTTCGTCTCTGTTTTCCCCTGGACTAGATTGTGTGTTTTCAGGCCTACATTACCATGAAAGAGTCTGCCAACCTTCATTTTTTTTGGGGGTGATAGGTGCCTATCGCATTGTGTGACTCTATCAAGGTTGAATTAGACCATTTGGCATCACTCAGTGTCATTTTTATTTCTTCCAGTGAATGGGCTACACTACTGTTCATTGTTAAGAAGCTGATGGCTAAGCTTCGTATCTGGGGGTGACCCGAGTGTCATGATTAATGCATAGTATGTGTGACAGGTACATAACCTTTGCCCCACCCTGACAAGTTGTTCGCAAAATTGTCAGTTGGTCACTAATTTTCCAAGATTGATTTGTTGGAAGCCATACCTCCAGCTCCCATTGGGTGAGACTACTGGGCGCCTTCTCATTGTCAGTACATCTTTCAGCCTATATCATTAACTACGCTTGCCTTCTGGTGCCCACAATTTTTCAGCACTTTTTAGAACAACTGACAGACTTTGTACCCGGCTGCATCAATTACCTCGACGATGTCGTTGTTTTGGGTTCTTCCACTGAGGACCACCTTAGCAACCTCTGATTGTTGTTTCCTGTTTTGCAGTCTATGGGTCTCAAGTGCATTGCCAAATCTCTGTTCCTTCACCCATCAATGGAGTATATAGATTTTGAGGTTTATCACACAGGGGTCAAGCCACTGTGTCACCATATTGATGCAATTGCGTCTTTGCCACAGTCGACCTCTGCTAAGGAAGTGCAGGTGTTTCTAGATAAAGTTGCGTACTGCCATAAGTGTTTATGGCATGCATCCACTGTTACTCAGCCATTGCTACATGAACTTTTGTGTAAAAATGAGCCTTTTTTTATGATCCACAGCTTGTGATCTAGCACTTGCTTTGTTTAAATCTAAGCTTTAATCTGCCCCATGTCTGGTCATTTTTCAGCCAGCTCAGCGTCTCGTGTTGGCTTCAGATGCCTCTCAGCATGGCTTTGGTGCAGTGTTGGTGAAAGAATACACTATGTGATCAAAAGTAACCAGTCACCCCACCCAAAACACAGGTTTTTCATATTAGGTGCACTGTGCTGCCACCTACTGCCGGATACACCATATCAGCGATCTCAGTAGTCATTAGACATTGTGAGAGAGGAGAATGGGGTGCTCCACGGAACTCATGTGGTCAGGTGATTGGGTGTCAGTTGTGTCATACATCTGTACGTGAGATTTCCACATTCCTAAACATCCCTAGGTCTGCTGTTTCCAATGTGATAGTGAAGTGGAAACATGAAGGGACATGCACAGCACAAAAGCGTACAGAGCGACCTCATCTGTTGACTGACAGAGACCGCCAACAGTTAAAGAGGGTAGTAATGTGTAATAGGCAGACATCTATCCAGACCATAACAGAGGAATTCCAAACTGCATCAGGATCCACTGCAAGTACTATGACAGTTAGGTGGGAGGTAAGAAAACTTGAATTTCATGGTCGAGCGGCTGCTCGTAAACCACACATCACACCGTTAAATGCCAAACGACACTTCGCTTGGTTTAAGGAGCGTAAACGTTGTATGATTGAACAGTGGAAAAACGTTGTGTGGAGTGACAAATCATGGTACACAATGTGGTGATCTGATAGCGGGGTCTGGGTATGGTGAATGCCCAGTGAACATCGTCTGCCAGTGTGTGTAGTGCCAACAGTAAAATTCGGAGGCAGTGGTGTTATGGTGTGGTCATGTTTTTCATGGAGGGGGCTTGCACCCCTTATTGTTTTTCATGACACTATCACAGCACAGGCCTACATTGATACTTTAAGCACCTTCTTGCTTCCCACTGTTGAAGAGCAATTTGGGGATGACGATTGCATCTTTCAATACAATCGAGCACCTGCTCATAATGCACAGTTTGTGGCTGAGTGTTTACACGACAATAATATCCCTGTAATGGACTGGCCTGCTCAGAATCCTGACCTGAATCCTACAGAACACCTTCGAGATGTTTTGGAACGCTTACTCCATGCCAGGCCCCACCGACTGACACCGATACCTCTCCTCAGTGCACCACTCCATGAAGAATGGGCCTCCATTCCCCAAGAAACCTTCCAGAACCTGATTGAACATATGCCTGTGATGGTGGAAGCTGTCATCAAAGCTAAGGGTGGGCCAACACCATATTGAATTCCAGCATTACTGATACAGAGTGCCACAAACTTGTAAGTCATTTTCAGTCAAGTGTCCAGATACCTTTGATTACATAGTGCATGTCCTGGTTCATGTGAGTCTTGAACAGCCCATTGCTTATGCTTCTAAGACTTTACTCCCACTCAGCAGCAGTATTCTCAAATTGAAAAGGAGGCTTTAGCGATTGTGTTTGCCCTCAAGAAATTTCACATCTTCTCGCATGGTTCTAGGTTCCATTTAATCACAAGTCACAAGCTGTTAGCTGCTCTTTTTAACCCTTCGTCTGCCATACTGGACAAAACAGTCTTTCACTTGCAGTGGTGGGCTCTCTTCCTCTCCCGTTATCATTATCGGGTCCATTACTGGCCAATGGCGCAACGTGCCAGCGCCAATGCCTTATCTCACCTTCCAATCAGGCCAGACCTGGCATTTGATCAGGACAAGTTGCTTTGTTTCTATTTACATACTGAGAACAAGAAAGTGGTTGATTCTTTTCCCACCAGAAGCATCACTGTAGCATGAACTGTCGCCATAGATCCTGTACTTAGTCAGGTCCTTTCTTTTGTGCAGCACATCCCGTCACTTCCACCAGCTGTGCCCGTGCGTGTTGGACGTGTTCCGTAGGGCCCACCACCTCTCCAAGACCTGCTGCTGCTGATGCCTCTTTTGCTAGGTCCTGTGTGGCTGTTGTCTGTGACACACCTGCTGATGTCTCTGTTGCTGACCACTAACCCGAGGACTTCGCTATGGAGGTGCTGTCCCTGGTACTGCCCTATGGCCTCTCACAAGTGGGAGGTCGGCACACCAACATGCCCCCTCATCATTTCTGCCCCTACTGGCCAGTGCCTGCCCGCCAGTTACTGCAGCAGCTGTCGTCGTTGGGCGATGAAGTGGATGTCAGCATTGTCATTGGCATTTTCTGTGACTCTTAATGTCAAAGTGTTGTAAGATCAGTGTTCTCTCTCTCTCTCTCTCTCTCTCGGTACCTAGAAGGGAGGGTGTACCTTCACTCTTGAAGTGTGCGACTTCAAAGAGCATGCATCTTTTCTTTATAGTTTACAGTCAGGCTTCTTGAGGTGACCTGGTGAGCTGCCCAAAAAACGGTGTCTGCTCTATATGTTCAGTGCTACACACAACCTGTATATAAAGTACTATGTTCCCTAAATAATGTTTGTTCTTGCTCTGACAACAATGTTATGCATCTAGTGGAACAGTGATGGTGTGGTGTGCTATGAATTGCTTCCCTGAGGTGTAACCATCACTGCTGATATTTATTATCAAGAACTGAGACGTCTTGCAGACACAACCCAAGAAGATAGTGTGAAGTGATGCTACTCCACAATAACACTTGCCTGTATTTTGCTAGACTGACAAAAATGCTATACAAAGTGGAATTGGGAAGTCATTCTACATCCACATTTATTCACCTGGTCTTGCACCCTCAGATTTTCACCTCTACTGCTCTCTATTGAACAAGCTTCAAGGAAGTTCCTTTCCAGATAAAAATGCTCTGTAAACATGGCTCGATGAGTTCTTTGCCTCGAAACCCCGTGAGTTCTACAGTTGCAGAATTGAAAATTTACCCAGCATTGAGAGACTGTTGTAAGTAGTGAAGGAGAATATATTATTGATGAGTCAAGTGTCTGTTGTGTGTATCTGTTGTGTTTATTGAACTTATGGAAAAATGCTATGAACTTGTGCACCAACCCAATATATTCTCTCCCTTTTGCTCCGCCCCCCCCTCCCCCCTCTCCTCCCCTGCTCCCACCCATCCACCTACACACTGCTACCTCTCTCTCTACTTCTCTCTCTCTCTCTCTCTCTCTCTCTCTCTCTCTCTCTAACTGATTATTGTAAAGAAACAAATGTTTTCTTTTTTGTAGGTTCACTGGCCTACATTGTGAGGAAAATATCAATGAATGTGAGGACAAACCTTGCCTCAATTCTCTCGGCTGCTTTGACAACTATGGCAGTTACACGTGCCAGTGTTCCCCTGGATTTGAAGGACAAAATTGTGAACTAGTAAGTTTTTGACTGATTTAGAATATAATTATTAAACTGTGTGACTGTTACAGATGGCAAGCAGGAAGTATAAGTGAGAATGCAGTGATCAGCAACTCATAGGTGTTTCTGAGAATTCTATGAGAAAACTGACTTTTGACAAATGGCTGATTTGTGCATGCAAGATACAGTACCTCATCAGATTGTAAATGTTTTGTGTAGTTGCAAGTGTGACTTAACTTTGTGGCTGAGGCAGCAGCAGCAGCAGCAGTTGTTGTAGTAGCAGTAGCAGTCGTAGTCGTAGCCGTTGTTGTCGTCTCCAGTCTGTAGACTGGTTTGATGCTGCTGTCCACACTAGTCTGTCCTGTGCAAGTCTCTTCATTTTTACAAAACTATAACAACCTCATGCACTTGAAGCTGCTTACTGTAGTGCAACCTTGGTCTCAGTTTATAATTTTTATTATCCCCTGCCCCATCTGTTGCCCCCACTGCCCTCCATTACCAAATTCCTTGATGCCTCCTCAGGATGTGCTTTATCAACCAATGAGTTGATGCCTTATTTTAGTCAAAATGTGTGCTTTGTATTCATGACAGTACAAAGATTGATTCATTTATTTTTAAGTCAGTAGCACTGGAATAAGACCATGCATGACTGGAGAATTGTGTTCTTTAGAGGTGGCTCCACATTTCAGTTTGCCAAATGATTCTCACTACACACACATCTGGAAGGGTAGTACAATCAAAGGAACATCCTGAAAAGAGACTAGTTTGGTGGTGCAGGAGTCCTAGTGTGGGGAGCCATCATGCTGTAAGGGAATACAGAGTTTCACAATGTTGTTTGGTTGAAGAAATACTACAACTGTCCAGAGGTCAAGAGATAAGGTACTGCAACCACATACGTGACTTTCCAGAAGTGGATCTGGTTCAGATTTAGTCTTCTTGTATGATAATGGACACTCACATCAAGCTACTATGGCAGACGAATTTTTCACAGATGAATATATCCACTACTCAGACTACCCAATGAGGCTTTTCCCTTTATATTCTGTAGAATTTTAGAACATATGTAGAATCCATAGGAGATGAATTGCACTGTATCAACCACCACCCAACAGTCTTTTAGACATTCACACAGCTCTTTTACGGGAGTGTTGACTATTTTGTTGTTGTGGAAGCCATACTCCAGATTTGCTGATTTTTTTTTTAAAAAGTGTGTTCTTAGTTTCAAAATTGTTCAGTTTTGCTGTTTTGACTTCCTGTTGTTTGCCATATATGTTATGGCTGAGCTCTTCATTGTTCTGTAACTCTTTCAACATTATGTTTAGGGAACGTGTTCTTTTTATCCCAGTTGTACTGTACCTCTGGAAACTAGTTTAGATCAGAAAACTACCCAAGATATTCCTACTAAGGCATTGAGTGATGTGGCTACATACCTTTACACTTATGTTGTGAAATATTATTATTCTGTAGACTGTGGACATTCATGGAAGATAGGAATAAGAATTGAGATTCTTTTGGATTTTAATGATAATGTGATAATTCCCCAATTCATATTATATGATCGAGCAAATGTAGTCTATATGCAACAGATTATTTGATAATTTTCAGCAACTTTTCTACTGGTGCAAATTTTTCTAATGGGAATGTGTTAACTCAGTCATGAGTGTAGTGTTCAAAGACATAAAAATACATATCATTACTTTGTGTAAGGAGTAAATTATCATCTTTATTTTTAGTAAAGGGCACTGTCAAAATTAAAAACCAAATTAAAATATTTATTGATCTGATGGAATTACATTTTCCTTGAGACATACGAGTCTCAACTTCATCTTTGATAATGATAGAAGATAAAATTGAGACTCATATGGTTCCATCAGATCAAGAGATCACCTACTTCTGAGGTACACGCAGGATTTCTCCATTACATACAAAGCAGGAGTGCTATTCCAATACCAGAGAGCCTAGGCAATACTGATGAATTAAGAAGGGGAAAATGCATTGAAGGCATGAATTGAAGTCTGTGTTAGGGAGAGGATTGGACTGTGGTAGTCCATGCAGTTGCGTTATCCATAGTGCTATGGTGGTGTAATCGTTTGCACATCAGCATAGTAAGCGAGAGACTCAGGTTCAAGTCCCACCCATGGCACAAATTTTAATTCATTCCTTCAACTTTTATCATTATCGAAGAAGAGATTGTGAATTTGCGACAACTATACACAAATGCATTGGACAACAATGGTCATCACCAGTACATTCCTGAAGCACCACACCGGCGGCAACCGTGGGGAGCCAACATGACCTGAGTGGTTCCAGACTTGCACGGCAGTGACATCACAAGTGAAGCACACTGCCTGCAATCGCTAGCAGCTGACATGATCTGAATGATTTCACACATGCATGGGGAATGACACTACTAGGCCCTGTCCCAAGGACACTGACCTTCAGCCAGCCACAACAAACACTCCTCCACATAGTGACAACATTCCTCTGACAGGTGCGCAGACATGATCCCAACTGTGTTGGTTCCACATTCACTTCAGCACCAAAGTGCGTAACTGATCTACACCATGCAACCTCCTAAGCACAAGATGCGATCCAAATTAGAACACGCAGTGACACCGCCCATAGCTCAAAATGTGGGCTGAACCAGTTTTGCCCAAATCCTAAGTGACAGCAGTGGACTCTAAGTGCTGGATCTCTTAACAAATCAATGCTTTCTGTTTGACACAGGTTCGGAAGCAAATACCGTTCCCAGGAAGAACGTTCTTACAGAGCTTCCTACACTGGCTGTGCAACTATGTGCTGAAAACAACTTTCCTATAAAATTTTAAAGAATGCTGTAGACCTCGGCCTCCAAAAAATATTTTCATGGCAATTTTTGGTCATGGATGTTCATGAACCAGTTTTAGACACGAAGTTCGTCCTTAACTGTCACCTATATCCAGATCTGAGACTGGGAACCCTACAGAAAACCAGTAGTGGAGAATCTGTACACAGCATGGCTTGTGGTCTGCCACTATATACACAGCTGGTTTCATAGGACCCCAATTTGCAAGCACCTTCAATGTGTGCTATACACAGCCACTGTCTACAGCTACTAAATGATTGTCAAACATTAGAATCAGAGATACAGGAGATTACAAATTCTTCTGTAGTAAGTGAATTAAGCCACATGTTCTTATCTGCAGCACCTCCAATGCAGCAGCTACACACTTCTGCCCCAACTAATACCAATGGGACAGCAACTGTCATGGCATTGAAAGTGGACACACATAATACATCTGCAACACATAGGCCACTAACAATGCAGCTCAGTACGATGAAGTTTTCTCACAGTGCTCGTGCATCGTCAATGAGTAGTACCTCCGCCCGAAGGGATTCAGGTATGGCATCTCAACAGAGAAGCATTCACCATTAAACTTAGGATAAAATCAGTACCACACCAGTTTGCATGTTCAACAGACTGCTCACTAGAAGCTACAAACTTCCCAGTGACGTCAGCGCATCTGTGATTATGTCAAGATTATCGGCTGTTTGGTTCCTTGCAATCACAGCTTCTAGGTTACAACAATCACCTACTAGCATGCGAGTAGATTCTGATGTCACTGCACCCACTACCCCATTGCCTCCACAGTCCAGCATCCCACAGCCACAAATCAATACAGATGACAAGCTGCTACAGCCATCCCTGCTGATCCCCAACCTACCTCAGCCAATATCACCTGTATTGAAATGAGACAGGGATCACAACACCATGCTATGTTTTCTCTCGTTCAGTGAGATATGGTCCAGCCATACCCTGCTTATTAGCCAGCCATAGCGCGGTTGGTCATGCATATATGTGCCAAAAGGAATGCATAATATTTGCTATGGAACGACATTACATCTCCATGCCAAAAGAATTTAAAGATTTAATTGAAGATTGAAAAGCAAAAAATTATGGTGATCAATAGACACGATTCATAGTTCTGTACATCAAGAAGCACTTTGTTCTAAATTTGCAGGGGTGGGGCATGTGATGAAATTGGTGGTACAAATAGTAAATTTCAGTTAGTCATATACATTACTGTACTGTCAGTTGGAACAGTTTTTGATGAAATTGAGCAAAGAGTATAGAGATTTTACATATTACTGCAAAGTATGTAGGTTAAGTCAAGAAACATGTCTGGAGTGATTTTTTTAATTTAAAACCCAGTATTGTTGAATTTATGAAGGAGAAAGGAAAGCTGGGACAAAAATTAAAAACTTTCAGAACGAATTGATGGCCGCGTATTTTAGATGGACTTGACTGCATACTGTCCACAGTAAGACATTGCAAGGGAGGAACAATTTATTTCTGATTTGTTGGGATTGTGGGGGGAGGGGGGGTGGCATTTAAAATAAAAATCATCTGACAAAAAACACCTTCGCTTTCCCTCAGTTCACTGACATGAAAGAAAATGTGAGTTTTGAAGAATTCATTGCGGCCTCGAAAAAAGTACAAGGATAGTTTTCTAAACATTTTGAAGACACTAACAATCTTACATCTGATGATTTTCACGGGTTTGCAGCCGGGTTCCATCGTCCTGACAACAACACGATATTTCCGCAGATCATCTGGCCGCCATCTTCAGATGAGATTGAGTGCACAATCACGCTGGAACTGAAGAGACCTCAGATTTGGCGGCTCCTTTATACCGTGGGTACTGACCGTTGCGCGTGCGCGAGCAATGGAAGAGCTGCCCTCTGTGAGGCGAAGAATTGCAGTGGCGCCAGCGGTGAAAACTGTCAAAAGCGAGGAATCTCAATATTAAAATGCAGCTGGTCGGAAACCAGACCGTTGTTGTTTTATCTGTGATAAAATAGGATTCCCACATCTTGCTTAAAGGAAAACCTTTGTCTCTATTAATAATATCATCAGACAGACATATTTCAATTGATTCTTTCAATACACAATCCCAGTAACAGGAAGCCGAGGCAATAATTTGCGTCTCTTTGAAGGACATTTTGTGCCCTTCATTAAGACAGTGTTCGGGAACGACTGATTTTTCCGGCTAGAGCAGATGTGTATGCCGTCGATGTTCCATACGTCGATCTTGGACTGTACGAATAGTCTGTCCAATGTAGGCCTTGCCGCAGTGACAGGGAATCTTGTATACCCCAGGCTTCCTCAGTCCCAAATCATCTTTCACCGATCCAAGAAGGGATCTAGTTTTGGCCAAAGGCATAAGGACGCTTTTAATATCATATTTTCTGAGGATTCTTGAAATTTTCAAAGAAATGCTTCCCACGAAGGGTAAAAAAGCAACAGATTTGGAAGTGTCCCCCGTTGGTTCTCGTGGGGGTCCAAATTGAAAAGCACGAGTAATTTGGTGATCAGAATACCCATTCTGCCTAAAGACAACCTTGAGGTGATCCAACTCCTGTTTCAAGTTATCGGAATCCGAAACAGCATAAGCCCTCTTGACCAGTGTGCGTAAAACTCCCAAGCGTTGGTGTTGTGGATGACAACTTGTGGCATGGAGGTAGCGGTCCGTATGTGTAGGTTTTCGGTATACACTCTGACCGAAAGTCCCATTTTCTTTCTTATGTATTAAGACATCCAAAAATGGTAATGAAGGGCACCATATGTCCTTCAAAGAGACGCAAATTATTGCCTCGGCTTCCCGAGAATCAATTGAAATACGTCTGTCTGATGATATTATTAATAGAGACAAAGGTTTTCCTTTAAGCAAGATGTGGGAATCCTATTTTATCACAGATAAAACAACAACGGTCTGGTTTCCGACCAGCTGCATTTTAATTTTGCGATTCCTCGCTTTTGACAGTTTTCACCGCTGGCGCCACTGCAATTCTTCGCCTCACAGAGGGCAGCTCTTCCTTTGCTCGCACACGCGCAATGGTCAGTACCCGCGGTATAAAGGAGCTGCCAAATCTGAGGTCTCTTCAGATCTGGCGTGATTGTGCACTCAATCTCACCTGAAGATGGCGGCCAGATGGTCTGCGGAAATATCGTGTTGTCGTCAGGACGATGGAACCCGGCTGCAAACCCGTGAAAATCATCACTATTTGATACGCCGGGAAAATCTACGCTATCAATCTTACATCTGTTTTCATGCTGGTTACGAGACCGTTTGCCAGTTCAGATGAAAGTGCACGAATGCATTTGCAGATGGGATAGAGTGACTAGCAGTGTGATTCCCATTTAAAAGACAAATTCTTTTTTGTTAAAAGAGTAATGAAGTTAAAGTTGTGAGTATGATAAAATATTTAGACTAACATATGTGTGTCAAAGGCCTTTTTTTGATTACGAAACTAAATAAGTCACAATTATGTGGGAACCTGAGTGTGAAAATCTGTGAAATTGTCTTTGTCTGTCCAAATGTCAACAGTTTGCACCAGTTAAAAAGTATATCATGTCTTCATCATGGCAAAAATAATCAAATTTTTGTTTGTGATTTATGTTGTTGAGAAATATGAAATGTGAAACCAAATTGTGTGTAGTGCAACAGCATTGCCATTTAAATGCAGCATGTTGATAGTTTCCCCCCTCTTCTGCTTTCCCACACTCAGACAGCATGGCGTGGTGGTGGGGGAAGTGTGCGGTCAGGTGAGACAGCTGTGGCTCTCGTGCCAGTGCACGGCTCGCTTCCCGAAATCTTGGCTGTCCTGATGTAGAGGATTTGTTGAATACAAATAAAAAGTTGAACATTGTAATGTTTGTGTGACTAGTTAATATTCAGCACTTCCTATACCCTGTTTGTGCTTATTGTTTATTTACACCATTATTTATATTCTACCTGCGATTTCCAGTATAGTTTTATTGTTGTCATCACCAATAGTGTTGGTTCTACCAAAGCATTAATGCAACTTCAAACAGTGATACTTCTGTACTTTTGTTTCAGATTATAAATGAATGTTTGTCCAGCCCCTGTCTCAATGGTGCTACATGTGTGAACAAAGTTGGATCGTATACTTGCCAGTGCCTTCCTGGTTATACAGGGGATCATTGTGAAAACTTCACATTGGATTGTGATCGTATTTCCTGCCCTCCAAGTACACATTGTTTAGAAATGGCTGGCGTATATCACTGTGTGTGTAAACCTGGCTATAGAGGTAAGTGAACATATTGATGATACACGAGCTAAGCTAAAAATGACTTCTGATTGCATAATAACAATAAAAAAGAAGCTCATAGTGTTCATCGTACACTGTAACGTATGCAGATCCATTACTATATGTTGTAGTCACTACATATGTTGCTGAAATCCACCCTCTGTTTTATTGACCTTTGAACTTTTTATTTATTTTGAATATAGAAGAATAATTTGTTGTAGCTACTTAGCTAGTTGACAATATTTTACATCAATTCCTTATTCACTTGAAAATATTTCATAGTCAGTGAGGAGACAATTATCACTAAGGAATGTACCTGGACTGAAAGGCACTGGGTAAAAGAGAGAGAGAGAAAAGAAAAAAAACTGTTTAGTGTAAATGTTTCATAAAGAATCCATGCAGGCAAGAAAATGACGCAGTTGATGAATGCTTCTTGTGTTTAATTCATATTGTCTATGTGTACAACATTTCACAATAAGCATCCTAAAATGCTATAAACTGGATTCGATAAATAATGTTGACTAAATTCTGCTCAGTTACCAGTACATTATCATCATTATGTCATTTTATTTCAATTTCTGTGCTATTGTTTGAGTATCTGCATTGCATGGAAGAGAAGCAACAGGTCCCCACCCTCTAAAATTGCAGTGTCAACGTCTTGGAAAGACAATTTGTAGAAAAACATTGAGATTTCTGTTAAGGAAATAAACTATGACTGCAATTTATTTTCAGTGCATTGTGTACTGTGAATACTTTGGTTTGGACTAGTTTAATTAAAAACACTGGATTAACTTAAAATGAACTTAAACAGTCTTGACCGCAAGAAACCTTTATTTTTGTGGCTGTCAGTTTGGGTCAGTTACTGACCATCTTGCCATTATGTTGGTGGGTTGTGGTGGTGAACAGAGCAGGCATTACGTGGAGTTCGTAATGCCTGCTCCGTTCACTGCCACCACCTACCAACATGGTATGAGGTCTGAAGATGATCAGTAACTGATCGAAACCAGTAACCACTAAAACAAAGGTTTCTTGCGGTCAAGACTGTTTACATTCATTTTAAAGTACTAAGGATAACTGCTGTTCTCCACGAGAGATATTCTCAAAAATTACTGGATTAATTTATAACCTGCTAGGAGAGGATAAAAACAATACTTATGGAAGTGATGTTTGTATCATTAATGTAATATTTCACTCCTACAGTACTGGCCTAATTGTTTTAGTGTTAATAATGATTTTTTTGTCTCACAGCCAATCATTGTGGTTGTTATTGGTAGATGGTCAAAGTTTCACTTCCTCGTGTATTTTTTTCCTGTTTGCTTTTGTTGAAGGACTCTCCACATTTTACACTTTGCTTAAATCTTGCAATCAGTCTCAATGAATGCGTGCTATGTAAATACCCTGGTTTTGAAATAATGAACTATGTACTGTGACTGCTAGAGCTGAAAAGTGTGGACTCTAAACCTTAAGTAATCACAAAATACAAATACTGATGTATACAATTTTGTTGATACAATTTGAGAGGTAACAAATTTTCCAGAAAGTTTTCTTGATTTCCTACACAAAATCTGCAGTTAGAAATGATGTAATAATGGCACTAAAATTAAAACATAATATATAACAGTGGGAAACAATAATAAGAATTTTGAAATAATAATTGCAAAAATGCATGAAGTTACGTTAAGAATAATAAAAGAATCATTTTTGGCTAATATTAATTAAAGCTGCAAGAAAATGAAGTATCAGATAGTATAGTAATTTTATGGTTTTGTACTATTGACTGTTGATGTGAAATACAAGTGTTTGTATTAGGCTAGGTATTTTTACAATAGTAACTTGTCATTTACCATTTAACTAAATATGTGTGAAATTTTGATAGTCATACACTCCTCCAAAATCATTTGAGATTAAAAAGAAAAACTGAGCAATGTCTATTAATGATCCTATTATATTACAAAATAACTGTATTAGCAATCACAAAGTTGTTTTATATCTATCAGTGACACTCCAGCATCGTATGAATAATATAAACAAGAAGTTTGCATAGTGCTTATAGTCCTGCATAATGCAAAATAGGATTACTGTAAAACTGGTCCTCACATTATGAAATTAAACAAACATACATAAGTCTAGTACTGTAGAATTAAAATGTGCAACAATGTTGCATATTTCAGAAAAGACATGAAGTAGGTACAACATTTATGAGCAATGTACTAGTGACAAAATTCGTTACATGAGACATACCTATCTGAATTTCTTAGGCTTGTCTGTGTTGTGTTGACTGTCTACAAAGATTAATTCACACCACTTATATTTGCCTTTCTACTGGGATTTTCTTTCTAATTTCAGCAATTTCAGGGATCAGTTGCACTGAACTTGACTTGTGTGATAGTAGCCAGTTTTGTAAAAATGGAGGCACTTGTTTCATCAGTGACAAAAGAGTTTGTGTTTGTCCACCAGGATTTACAGGTACGTGCTTCTGCATTTTAATATTATTCACATATTTAAATTATAATTTTGTCTTTCTTTTTTCTTATCATTTCTTACACATCCAATGTGTTGTCAGATAAATGAGAAACTGTAGTTGTATGCAAGCACATAGCACATATTGATAATTTATATTGCTTGGACGTCATCCAAAATTAAAACACAAATTTTGTTATACACTGTTGCACCTGTAAGTGTTGCTGCTTTATTGCCACAAAGCAAGCACATGATGGGACAGTTTTACAGGTATCTTATTATTAGTGGTTGGACATTGTAGGTGGTTGCCACAGCAGTGATTTCTATCCTGTTTATCTCCCTGTCAAACACTCTACACTTCAACTACACAGTGAATGGTTACCTCTATTTCTTCCACTATTTGTTTTTTGCCCAGGGCTTTCCATTGTATTTGTTGATTACTAAGATGTTTTTAAGGATTAATTTAAATTTTGAGGAAGTGTGGCAGTAGCTCATCAGCTAAATGAAGTTGAGATTAAAAATACTTTAAACTGAACATAATCAAGTAATTTAGAATAACCATATCCATGGACTCATATTTTAAAAGACCTTTAACCCTTTAGTGCTGGCACAGGGTGCTGTGGACATCCCACACATTAAAAACGGCTCGTACCATTAGCTTAAATTTTCATAATTGTCTAAAATCCCTGTTAACTTTCTAACAGTAACATAAGAAATTAGAGTACACTAAATTTCGGTTATCGTTGTTGTTCAGTTGCCAAAAATATACAGTGGACTATTCAGGACACTTGCACCAGTCCTAATGTAACAAAAACCAAAATAATACCATGTGTCAGGTTTTTAGATTTTATGACCATTTCATTGTTGTTGCATTTCATGTTGTGCTATGTCAACCCATTGTTGTCCACTATTGCCATTCTAACCACTTATCAAGTGAAATAAAAGTCTTGGAGTCAGTTTGCTTTCAGTCACTGATGGTAACGTGTCAATGTACAGTTTGTGTACAAATGAAGAAAACAAAGGTGAATACATAGGTTACATAAAGAAGATGAAGTAGGAGAAATGTATGACAATTCAGATTCAGAATCATCTGGATGAGTGAAGAACTGGAACATGAAACTGACACAGGCAGAAATAACTTTTGAAAATAATTTCTCAATGAAAAGGATGAAAAACCCTTTCCCGAGAAATATAAGGAGACAACCTCAAAATACTATTATACATCTAAAAGATGTGAGAGGTTCAGCCAGAATTGCAAAATTGATCTTAGAGGGTGTGGGACACTAAAGTGCTGCTTGTGGGAGCGTACAGGGAAACGTGGGGCGGGGGTAGTGCAGGACAGCCAAGTGCAGCCAGCAAGTTAGACGAAGGGCGGCGGTACAGAAAAGGAAAGAAGTAAAAAGTATGTGGGTTCATTAGTGGGATAGAACACTGTGTGGGAGCAGGAAAGGGGATAGGGAGGGTTATAGGAACATAGGATATATTGCAGGGAGAGTGCCCACCTATGCAGTTCAGAAAAATTGGGGTTGGTGGGAAGGATCAAGATAGCACAGGCTGTGAAGCAATCATTGAAATGGAGAACGTTTTGTTAGCTCAGCAGCTGGGTGGTCCAGTTGTTTCTCAGCCACAGTTTGTTAGTGGCTAGTCATTTGCACAGACATCTTGTTGATTGTCATGCCCACATGAAACGCAGCACAATAGTTACAGCTTAGCTTGTAGATCACATGAATGCTTTCATAGGTAGCACTGTGTTTGATGGGATAGGTGATGCTTGTGACCCAACTGGAGTAGGTGTGGTGGTGGGAGGATGTATGGGACAGGTTTTGCATCTAGGTCTATTACAGGGATATGAGACATGAGGCAAGGATTTGGGAAGAGTAGGGATGGACGAGGATATTGTGTAGGTTCAGTTGGTGGCGGAATGCCGCTGTGGGGAAGGATAGTGGGTAGTACATTCTTCATTTTAGGGCACAAGGAGAGGTAATCGAAACCCTGGTGAAGAATGTGATTCATTTGCTCCATTCCTGGTTGATACTGATTCAGGAGGGGAATGCTCCTCTATGGCCAGATGGTGTGACTTTGGGAGCTGGTGGGTGACTGGAGAGGTAAGACATGAGATCTCTTTCTGTACAAGATTGGAAGGGCGATTACAGGCTGTGAAGGCCTCTGAGACCGTTGACATATTTCAAGAGGGAATACTCATCGCCTATGCGACAGCCATGAGTGGCTAGGCTGTATGGAAGGGACTTCTTGGTATGGATTGGATCACAGCCGTCTAAGCAGATGTGTTGCTGGTGGTTGGTAGATTTGATATGGATGGAGGCACTGCTGTAGCTATCTCTGAGATGTAGGTCAAGATCGGGAAAGGTCACTTGTTGGGTTAAGGAGGACCAGGTGAACCGAATGGGGGAGAAGGTGTTGAGGTTCTGGAGGAATGTGGATAGGGTGTCCTCACCTTCGATCAAGATCACGAAGATGTCATCAGTAAATCTGAACCATGTGAGGTATTTGGGATTCTGAGTGGCATAGGATGATACCATGCCGGTGTCTGGGGTACAGCAATGGACTGTACAGTGTAATAAAGGCCCTCACACATAATTAGGAAATTGTATTGGTGGTGTGATACAGTTGGGAAGTAATATATCTTTAGGCAAAAGACACGCAGGGGGTCAGTACCTGGTGGGGAGTTCATAGATTTCACTGCAGATGGCAGTTTAAATTACATGCAGTTACATATCACAATGCAACACTGTTCAGGAGCATTTTTAGTTTTCATCCTGAAAGATCATTTAACATGTACGTGGTCACCTCAGTTCTATGATTTTCAGGGAGCATTGCCTGGAAAGATGGGTTGCTACAGTTGATGTGTCAGCAGTACTCAATAATTGTAACATTGTTAGTAACAACAGTACATGGTAATGAGTGCTTTGGTTTTTAATCTTTTATTTGGCATTGTAACTGGATGCACACCCTTTTCACTGTGCTGAAAGAATACATACTTGCATTGATGTACTAGTTGTATTCAATAAATTAACCTTGTCATCTAATAAGATCACTAGAGGGATTCACATTAAGAACCACTTACATGTCGTGAGAAAATTTCTTACTGTGCTGTTAAGCTAAACCACCAATTTATTATGAATTTTTCAATGAAGTAATTGATGCCCGATTATATATGTATAGAGGGGAGAGAGCGATAGTGCTAGGTTGTTCGTATAATAAAGATGTAAACTTGTCATCAGCAGTTGACTGGCCAGAAATTGCATTGCAGTGTTCCAGTTGTACGAGGGGCATTTGAAAAGTCAGTGCAAAGTCTGAGAGATGGCAACACCGGCGTGTATCGAGGTCATGTTTTGTTACTAGAATCTTTGGAAAGAACGCACACCAAGTTTCAGCCTATTGGTCTCTTTCTTTGTGTTTGGCATTCGTGTGAATAAAGGAAGTCGATTGATTGTAAAAAAATGGACAAAAAAGAATTTCATGTGGTGATTAAACATTCGATTAGAACAGTTTATAAGTGGTTTCAAAATTTTCGGAGTGTCCATATGGGCACAAGTGATGGTGAACGTTCTGGATGCCCTGTGGAGGTCATGACTCCAGAAATCATTGATGAAATCCATGATATGGTGATGGATGACAGAAGAGTTAAGGTGCATGAGATTGCTAGTGCTGTGGGCATCTCGAATTAATGGGTAAATAATATTTTGCATAAACATTTGGACATAAGAAAGTTATCTGCAAGATGGGTTCCGTGATTGCTCACGCTCGGCCAAAAACGGAATTGTGTGAAGTGTTGCAAGGATGGTTTGCAGCTGTTCAGGAAGAATTTGCAGGACTTTAAGCATTGTTTCATCACTGTGGATGAAACATGGATACATTACTGTACTTCTGAGACCAAACAACAATCTAAACAATGGGTTACCAAGGGAGAATCTGCACCAAAAAAGGCAAAGACCATTCCTTCGGCCAGAAAGGTTATGACGACTGTCTTTTGGGATTCGCAAGGGATAATACTCATCAACTATATTGAAAAGAGTAGACTATTACAGGTGCATATTATTCATCGTTATTTGACTGTTTGGAAACCAAGCTGCAAGAAAAACGCCGGCAATTGGACCGCAAAAAAGTCCTTTTGCATCACGACAATGCACCAGCAAACACCTCAGTAGTTGCGGTCACAAAATTAATGGAAATAGGATTCCTATTTGTTTCATATCCCCCCTTTACAGCTTTTTTTCCAAGCCAAGTGTAAAACTTGAAGTGTTACTTTTTAGAGTCTTATGTGTTGTAAGATGAGTAATGAGTTGCTACACGATACTACGAGCTGCACAAACCTAATAGTCTGATGTTCAGGAAAAAATTAACAGATTCAGTAAATATTGCAGTGCATTATTTAAACAATTTTGAGGTTTTTTCATGTAGCTCTGGTAGCAGCAGAACAAGAGAAAAACTAACAATGGTGTCTTTCGTTCCTTTTTTTAAGTGATGTTTGACAGCTGAATCTATGAAACTGTATATTTTCCTGTGTGATGCATCTTTAATGTGAAATCACTAGAAAAATCAAAAGTAATTGATTTAACCATTATTTCAAATACTGAAGAGAATAGTTTTTGCAGTACATTTCTATGTTTATTTACTTTTCTCTCAGTGACCCATTCCTTATACTACAATTTTAGACTACGCGATCCAGTCACATTAAGGTACCACTGCCCATGTTCAACATCAATATGCAGTAAATACTCACAGACGGCATGGAATCATTTCCAAAACATCTAAGTTTTTAAACTGTTTATGTGCTGCAGTGGTTAAAGTGTACAATGCATGGCAAAATGGTGCTATCGAAAGCCGGTGTCAAAGTAGCTGTGGTGCATCGCAGGTCATAGATGACGGGTGAAGAATGCTAGCAGAGATATGTATGGATGGACAGACATGCAACTGTTGAGCAACTGACTGCACAGATGAATCAAGGGGCTACCAACTGTGTCTCCTCAATGACTGTAGTGAACATTGCCATATATGGGCCTCTGTGGCAGGCAGGTTCATGCACCCATGCTGACTGCTGTTCACCAGTGACGAAGGCTGGAACTTCCACGCCAGTACTGCAGCTGGATGTCCGCTGACTGGTGACAGATGGCCTTCTCAGATGAATCACGTTTTATACACCATCAGACAGATGGCTGTTGGTGTTTACAACATGAAATGTCTTTAAGCAAACACTGTGCAACTGGGAGGGGAGCTTACGGTCTTTCAGTGTTTTTGTGGCATTCCTTGGGTGATCTCATCACACAGCTCACAGTGTACATGCATGGTTTGAAGAGCACCAGAATGAGTTTACAGTACACTGCTGGTGACCAAACTCCCCTCATTTAAACCCAGTAGAGAATTTGTGCATCCACCTCGGCCAAACTATTCGCACCATGGATCCTCAACCAAGAACCCTAGTGCAGCTGCGCGTGACCCTGCAGTTGACGTGGCTCCACATCCCAGTCAGTATCTTCCTGAACCTTGACTCTATTCCTGTTCATCTCATGCTGCAAAGGCAATTATTCAGGCCTTTGGCAGGGGGTTATAGTAATGTGACTGGAAGTGTAATTATGGCAACATTGTGCTTGACTGTTAGACACTGTGTTAAAATATTTCATATAGATGGAAATTACATACTGTTTTTTTAGCAATATAAATAAAATTTTCTTTCTGTTTCCAACACTCAGTAATAAAATACAGTTTTATTTCAGTGATCACCATCAAGAGGTAAAATCATGACCTGAGGTCAGTAATTTCTATGTGGGAGTGCATGTCATTGTGTATTGCATAAAAATGAATTAAGTTTTGTTAGTGATCCATTTTATGTAATTTGATGAGTGTTGTAAAATTAGTTACATAGTGTTCTGTGCATCTACAGCTTGTCTAAAAAAAATTGCATCTTTACAGTTGACATATTACCAATGTTGAAACTTTGTTAATCTGAGTACATTTTTGTGCCATTATGTGATAATGACTTTGAGCATGCATTTGTTTTTGCATGAAAAGAGCTGTTTTGCTGAGTTTGTCAGGATGTAACCATTCTATTCATTTCAGGATTTACATATTGAAACTGGGAAAGTTTTTTGTGCTTATAACGTAGTATTAATTAATTAGGACTGCATGCAATCTGTTATGCTGCCTTAGAACATTTGTTGCTTGCATTCCATTTTACTCACTGTTAAATATAAACATTCACCATCAGACAAGTTATAGTGTGCTCATTAGAACTTAATTACATATGTGGCTGCTTGTACAATCTTGTGGATAAATGTTTGTTTATGAACATCTGAAACTTATGGTGAAATCTGTGAGCCTCTGATCAGTACAGATTCTGTCATATCCAAAGAGTATCCAAGATAGTTTCTCTTAAAAGGTGCAGCTAAAAAGGAATCATGTAGCAAAACCTAGGCTCCATGTCAGAATATGTTTCTTACTATTTAAACAGAAATTAAGTTTTGTAAAGATCACACTCTATTGTAAGAATCACTTGAGGAGATTTCTGATACTTGAAAATTAGTAATATTTGACATAGGTGTAACTCTTCTTATAGTGATGAAAAATTAAAGAAAATAAGTGGCACAGTCTTTGAGTTTGTACCTTCAGGAATTCTGATGACTGTTGGCTGATAGCTTATATCCTCACAGAACTAATGACCCCCCTTAAGAGAGCTATAGGTGGCTTGACATTTATTATTAATTATTTTACAACACTTCACTTTTTCCCATTGCTGCTGACTTAAAAGCAGCTACTGTCACATTGCGCATCCAAGCAGGATGACACTACGCCTCCTATATCTGCCATTTTATGAAACCCTAGTTTCAGAGTAATGCTGACTGTGTCTACTTTGTGGTGATTTTAATACCATGATGATCTGTAGGGTTCAGCTATTTTCGTCTATCCCAGGGGGTGACCTGTTGAAAGTGAGGTATTTACAAAGGACAAAGAATGCCTTCTGAACGGGGAGCAGAGTACACACTTCAACACTTCTGCAGACTTATTCTTTGGCATTGATTTTGTTTCATGCTCTTTCAACCTGGCACACAGTTCAGTGGAAATAGTTCGGTGATCTGCTTGCCAGTGATCACTTCCCAATATACACACAACAAAAAAGTTTAGCATCACCTCGGTTCAAGAACCTGTACAGAAAATTGGAATAGAGATCAACATAAACATTATTTCTGCCCTTTTTATGGGCCATGAAAACCACACATTGCATGTTGTACCACCAAACAGCGAGATCTTCAGAGGTGGTGGTCCAGATTGCTGTACACACCGGTACCTCTAATACCCGGTAGCACGTCCTCTTGCATTGATGCATGCCTGTATTCATTGTGGCATACTGTACACAAGTTCATCAAGGCACTGTTGGTCCAGATTGTCCCACACCTCAGTGGTGATTTGGCATAGATCCCTGAGTGGTTGGTGGGTCACGTCGTCCATAAACAGCCCTTTTGAATCTATCCCAGGCATGCTCGATAGGGTTCATGTCTGGAGAACATGCTGGCCACTCTAGTTGAGCGACGCCATTATCCTAAAGGAAGTCATTCAGAAGATGCGCACAATGGGGGCGCGAATTGTCATCCATGAATATGAATGCCTTTCCAATATGCTGCTGATATGGTTCCACTATCGGTCGAAGGATGGCATTCATGTATCGTACAGCCATTACAGCACCTTCTGTGACCACCAGTGACATACATTGGCCCTACATAATGCCACCCCAAAACATTATGGAACCTCCATCTCGCTGCACTCGCTGGACAGTGTGTCTAAGTCGTTCAGCCTGACCGAGTTGCCTCTAAACATGTCTCCGACGATTGTCTGGTTGAAGGCAAATGCAACACTCATTGATGAGGAGAACGTGATGCCAATCCTGAGCAGTCCATTCGGCATGTTGTTGAGTCCACCTGTACCACACTGCATGGCATCATGGTTGCAAAGATGGACCTCACCATGGATGTCAGGAGTGAAGTTGCGCGTCATGCAGCCTATTGTGCACAGTTTGAGTCGTAACATGACATCCTGTGGCTGCACAAAAAGCATTATTTAACATGGTGGCATTGCTGTCAGGTTTCTTCCGAGCCATAACCCGTAGGTAGCGGTCATCCACTACAGTATTAGCCCTTGGGCAACCAGAGCGAGGCATGTCATTGACAGTTCCAGTCTCTCTGTGTCTGCTCCATGTCCGAACAACATAGCTTTGGTTCACTCCAAGATGCCTGGGCACTTCCCTGATTGAGAGTCGTTCCTGTCACAAAGTAACAATGCGGACACGATTGAACCGTGGTATTGACCATCTAGGCATGGTTGAACTACAGACAACAAAATGTACCTCCTTCCTGGTGGAATGACTGGAACTGATTGGCTGTCAGACCCCCTCCATCTAATAGGCGCTGCTCATGCATGGTTGTTTACATCTTTGGGCGGGTTTAGTGATTGAACAGTCAAAGGGACTGTGTCTGTGATACAATATTCACAGTCAATGTCTATCTGCAGGAGTTCTGGGAACAGGGGTGATGCATAACTTTTTTTGATGTGTGTAGATACACATTCATAGCAGAATGATCCAAAATAAATATACAGTAATGGATTTATTCCCCTCCCCTTCCCCTCATGCACTCTCCCCTCCCCTTCCCCTCATGTGCTCCCCCCTCCCCCTCCTGTACTCTCCCCTCCCCCTCCTGTACTCTCCCCTCCCCCTCATGTACTCTCCCCTCCCCCTCATGTACTCTCACCTCCCCCTCCTGTGCTCTCACCTCCCCCTCCTGTGCTCTCCCCTCCCCCTCCCGTGCTCTCCCCCTCCTGTGCTCTCCCCTCTCCCACCTGTGCTCTCCCGTCTCCCACGTGTTCTCTCCTCTCTCCTCTCTCCTCCCCTCCCCCACCTGTTCTCTCCTCTCCCCTCGCCTCCCCCACCTGTTCTCTCCTCTCCTCTCCCCTCCCCTCCCCCACCTGTTCTCTCCTCTCCCCTCCCCTCCCCCACCTGTTCTCTCCTCTCCCCTCCCCTCCCCCACCTGTTATCTCCTCTCCCCTCCCCTCCCCTCCCCTCCCCCACATGTTCTCTCCTCTCCCCTCCCCTCCCCAACCTGTTCTCTCCTCTCCCCTCCTCTCCCCCACCTGTTCTCTCCTCTCCCCTCCTCTCCCCCACCTGTTCTCTCCTCTCCCCTCCTCTCCCCCACCTGTTCTCTCCTCTCCTCTCCCCTCCTCTCCCCCACCTGTTCTCTTCTCTCCTCTCCCCTCCCCTCCATCCCCCACCTGTTCTCTCCTCTCCTCTCCCCTCCGTCCCCCACCTGTTCTCTCCTCTCCCCTCCGTCCCCCCACCTGTTCTCTCCTCTTCTCTCACCTCCGTTCCCCCACCTGTTATCTCCTCTCCCCTCCGTTCCCCCACATGTTCTCTCCTCTCCCCTCCCCTCCCCAACCTGTTCTCTCCTCTCCCCTCCTCTCCCCCACCTGTTCTCTCCTCTCCCCTCCTCTCCCCCACCTGTTCTCTCCTCTCCTCTCCCCTCCTCTCCCCCACCTGTTCTCTTCTCTCCTCTCCCCTCCCCTCCCCCACCTGTTCTCTCCTCTCCCCTCCCCTCCCCCACCTGTTCTCTCCTCTCCTCTCCCCTCCTCTCCCCCACCTGTTCTCTTCTCTCCTCTCCCCTCCCCTCCCCCACCTGTTCTCTCCTCTCCCCTCCCCTCCCCCACCTGTTCTCTCCTCTCCCCTCCCCTCCCCCACCTGTTCTCTCCTCTCTCCTCCCCTCCTCCACCTGTTCTCTCCTCTCTCCTCCCCTCCCCCACCTGTTCTCTTCTCTCTCCTCCCCTCCCCCACCTGTTCTCTTCTCTCTCCTCCCCTCCCCCACCTGTTCTCTTCTCTCTCCTCCCCTCCCCCACCTGTTCTCTTCCCTCCCCATCCTGTGCTCTCCCCTCTTCCAGCGCTCTCCCCTATCCCTCCTATGTTCTCCCTTCACCCTCCAGTTCTCTCACCTATAGCACCCATTCTCTTCCGTTCCCCTCCAGTGCTCTCCCATCATCTCCTTTACATCTACATCTGCATCTACATCTACATACGTACTCTGCAAGCCACCATAAGGTGTGTGCTGTAGGGCACCCTGTATCACTAATGGTCATTTCCTTTCCTGTTCCACTCGAACATTGGGCGATGACGAAGTGACTGTCTATATTCCTCTGTATGAGCCTTGATTTCTTGTATCTTAGCTTTGTGGCCCTTAAGTGAAATTTATGTCAGCAGGATCAGAATCTTTCCGCAATCAGCTTCAAATGCTGGTTCTCTAAATTTTCTCAATAGTTTTCCTCAAAAAGAACTTTGCTTTCCTCCAGGAATTCCCATTTGAGTTCCCGAAGCATCTCCCTAACCCGTGTGTGTCGTTCATGAGAAATCTAGCAGTCCACCTATGAACTGATTCAATGTCTTCCTTTAATCTGACCTGGTGCGGATCCCAAACACTCAAGCAGTACTCAAGAACAGGTTGCATTAGTGGCCTCCTTTACGGATGAACCAAACTTTACCAAAATTCTCCCAATAAACTGAAGTCAACCATTCACCATCCCTACCACAGTCCACACAGTATTGTTCAATTACAAGTTTGTTTTTTGTATTCATCCACATTAACTTACATTTTTCTACATTTAGAGCTAGCTGCCATTCATCACACCAGCAAGAAATTTTGTCTGCCACCGTGTATCCTACTATAGTAACTCAACTTTGACACCTTACTGTACACTACAGCATCAGCAGAAACAACCACAGATTGTTGCCCACCCTATCTGCCAGATCATTTATATGCGAGAGGAGGTCGAAAAGTAAAATGACTCTTCAGAAAAGGAATATTTACTCTAATGATAGAAAACTAAAACATACATTTGTTTTCTACATAACCTCCCTGCATTTCAACATGCTTTGCCCAGTGTTTCACAAGTTTTTTGATTCCATAGGAAACAAGTTTTTTGGTTGCACCTGTAACCAATTTTGCACCACATCAGTTACTTCTGCATTGGTTGCAAATCTTCTTCCCCTGAACACATCCTTCAATGGTCTAAACGTATGTAAATCGCTTGGAGCCAGGTCTGGACTGTAAGGCGGGTGTTCGAACTGTTTGAACTGTTTGAATACCAACTCCTTTATTGTTTCGGCCGTCCATTTGGCAGAATGTAGCCGAATGTTGTCTTTCTGCAGGATAACACCTTTTCTCACTTTTTCCCAACATTTGGATCTAACAGCAGGTTTCAGTTTAGTTTGCAATACATCACAATAATTCTTATTGCTCATAGGTTCACTTTTTAACATAAAATGAATGGCTACCACATCTTCCAGTCCCAGAATAGTGTTAGCATAATCTTACCTGCTGATGGTTGACATATAAATTTCTTAATTTCTGGTGATGATGGGTATTTCCAAACGAAGCTCACGGGCTTACTTTCCAGTTTGTGATGATGCATCCATGTTTCACCTACAGTAATGATTTGCTGTAAAAATCCATCTCCCTCACGATGATAACGGGCCAAATGTTTACAAGAGATGTCCATCCCTTGTGCCTTATGGTGCACTGATAATCCTTTCAGTATCCGCCTTGCATACTCTTTCCAAAAATCTTCTGGTGCACTGACAATTATTTCAGTACCCTCCTTGCATACTCTTTCTGAAAATTTATCCTGTGGTGTAAGATGGAATATGCTGAACCATGACTGACTTGTAAAGTATTGGCAATTTCATCCATTGTGATTTGTCTGTTTTCCAGCACCAAACCCTCAATGACTTCCAAACTGTTCTCAGTTGCTGACATCAATGGCCTGTCCAATCTTTCATCATCAAATAGAGAAGTTCTTCCCTGTTTGAAGCACTCTATCCATTTGTTGATCTTGCTTAATGATACGAGAGCTGTCACCATACTACACTTACATTTGATGAATAATTTCTGCAGGTTTAACACCTTCCACAAGCAAAAAGTTAGTTACTGCACTCATTTCCTTCTTCGTACATATTGACTGTGAAGCTGCCATGTTATACAGTTTGTTACAATATGACGACTAATGCGGGAACAAGAGTGACACATTGCATAGAATTTTTGCAGACGAAAGTACTTCAGCCTTCAGTACTAGCTGTGTTACCTAGCCCTAAGGCAGGAAATTGCAAAGGTCCATATAAAGTAAATAATAACAGTCCTATTAAACTCCTCCAGGGTACTCGTGTCGATACCCTTGTCCCTGATGATCCCTTGCCGTCGAGGGCAACATACTGGGTTCAATTACTTAAGGAGTCTTCAACTCACTTACCTGGGAGGTTATTCCATATGTTCATACCTTCATTAACAGTCTGCAGTGGGTCACTGTGCCTCATACCTTCGTTAACAGTCTGCAGTGGGTCACTGTGCCAGATGCTGTCGGGAAATGTATAAATACGGCATCTGCCTGTTGCCCTACATCCACAGTTCACAGTATAGTATATAATGTGAGAAAAGACCAAACTGAGTTTTGCATGAGTGATGCTTTCTAAAACCATGCTGATTCATGGACATGAGCTGCTCTGTCTCAAGAAAATTTGTTATATTTCAACTGGGAATATGTTCAGAGATTCTACAGCAAAATGATGTTACGGATATTTGTCAGTAATTTTCCGGGACCACTCTTTTGCCTTTTTATATACAGGAATAACCTGAACTTTATACAGAAGTCACCTAAACTTTCTTCCAATCACTTGGGACTTTGCTCTGGGCGAGAGATTTATGATAAATGTGAGTTAAGTAAAGAGCCAATACTATCCAGACATAGTGACATATTTGCTTATTAATATGTCATTCAAAAGGGTTCCTGCACGATAGTCAGATGATGGTATGTTTGTATGATTCTTCTGCATGAACAGTTTCTTAAATGCAGAATTTAAAACTTCTGGTCTTGTATTACTATCTTGAACTGCCACAACAGACTGGTCAGAGAGTTGCTGAATGGAAGACTTAGATCCACTTAGCGATTTTACATAGGGCCAGAATTTTCTCGGGCCCTCTGCCATATCTTTTGCTAAGGTGTGACGGTAAATGGTAATGAGCGGTTGGCATCATTGGCGGGGAGGCCCCTTACAGGGCAGGTCCGGCCACTTTGGTGCAGGTCTTATTACATTCAATACCACATTGGGCGACCTGCGTGCTGGATGGGGATGGAATGATGATGAAGACAACACAACACCCAGTCCCTGAGTGGAGAAAATCTCCAACCCATCCGGGAATCGAACCCGGGCCTGTAGGGCTGACCACTCAGCTACCAGGTCAGACGGTACGATGGTGGTAGTTGTGGTGTGCTTTCTGCATATATTATCTTTTCACAGATGCACAAATCTCTACTAATCTTTGCCTGTTGTCATTTATTCATTCTTTTTTGAATCGAGATTGCAGCAGCCTCTCTTTCCACAGAATACCCCAAATTTTGTTGTTAAACCATGGTATATCTTTCCCATCCTGGATCCAATTAATAAACACGTAGTTCTCCAGTCCAAAATTTACAATTTGTTTCAGCTTTTCCCATAATTCCTCTACATCCATCTAACTGGAACTAAGTGATGTCAGTTCAGTGTCTAAGTGAGATACTAACAACTGCTTTCTGATCTTTCTGGCAGAAACAATTTCCTAGCTTCTTGACTAATTTATTAACTTTTGTAACCATAGTTGCTATAATGACATCATGATCACTAACCCTCGTCTCTATACTGACACTGTTGATAAGGTCTGGCCTGTTTGTAGCTACAAGATCTAAGTTGTTTGCATTGCATGTGGGCTGCTGAACTAACTGCTCATGACAGTATCCAGAAAATGTGTTCAAAAGTACTTCACACAACTTTCTGTCTGTACCCCTTGCAGTGAACCTGTAGACATCCCTGTCTATACTCAGTAGGTAAAAGTCACCTCCAACTACATTTGTGTCCAAGTTTAAAGCAACAAATGGAAATTTTGCAAGGTTGCGTTTAATTTGCCATGAAACAGTGTAAACAGGTGATAGTAAAGTAGAAACAATGTAAAGAATACAGAATGTAAACAACTCAACCTGCATAATGGTAGACACAAATGTTCTTTGTTTCCTTCCAACTTAATGGATTTGCACACAACTGATTAATGTGCTCAGTATAGGGTGTGAGCACTTCTGGCAGCAATGTAGGCCTGACAACAATGGGGCATGCTGTGTATATTGTCATCAATCTCATGTTGAAGCAGTAATGCCAATTCTTCCTCCAGAGCTGCTCAAAAGTATTGGGGAATGGTTAGTGGATACTGACATGATGCAGCCTGTCTCCGTAGTGTATCCCAGACATACTCTATGGGGTTCAAATCAGAAGAGCGATCAGGCTACGCCATATGTGCAATGTCTTCTGTTTCCAAGAAAACATCAACCACCCGTACTCTGTGAGTTCGAGCATTATTGTTCATCAATACAAAGTCTGGGCCCACAGCATCTCACAACAACAACTGCATATTATGTCACAAGATCTCATCACGATACCTGACAGCAGTGAAATCTTGTCAATTCACCCGTACAATTTTGTGAAGAGCTGTCTGAGTAGTCAACATAATTCCTGCCCATACCATTAGGGACCTTCCTCAATATCGGTCTCTTTCCTTAAAGTTTGGGGTCAAAAATCGTGTTCCATGTTCCCTCCAGATGTGAACCCATCAAGAATCACTCTCCAGACCAAATCAGGACTCATCTGTGAGAAGAATATTGGCCCACTGCTCAACTGCAGAGGTGGCGTGTTGACCACTCCACCCTAAATGTTCCCTTCTGTGAAGACACGTGGTACACATACAGCAAGTCTCTGACAATAAAGGCCACTCTGCTAAAGCCTTCTGTACACAGTTTGCCTCAATACAACAGGTCCAGTGGATGCAGAGGGATCAAATGGCAGTTGCCGTGCGCTACTAAGGTGGTACTGTTGTGTCCTTACAGCCAAATAACGGCCCTCTCTTTCAGATGTCACACATGGTCACCCCTGCCCTGGTCTTTGGGATACAGTTTCGTTATCTATAAACTGTTGCAACATCTGAGAAACAACAGAATGATTCACATTAAGCCATTGGCCCACAACTGTTTGCAACTGTCCTGTTTCCATTCTTCCTATGGTTCTCTACCGCAGAGAGACTGTTAGGTGTCTTCTCTGTGCCATACTACACTACCTGCAACTGTGTACACAGCGATTGTGGATGTGGGACTAGCCGACAAATACTACCCCATCCAATAGGTGCCCTGACATCATTGTTGGTGTGGTTGTCTGTTGACCGGAATGCCATCTTCCGTGCAGAACATGATTGAATGGACATCAGTTGACTCTTGGTATGATCATAGCCGACAAATTCTACCCCGTCCGATAGGTGCCCTGACATCATTGTTGGTGTGGTTGTCTGTTGACCGGAATGCCATCTTCCATGAAGAACATGATTGTATGGACATCAGTTGACTCTTGGTATAATCATATCATAACTTAGACACAGGAGGGAAATAGTGGTTTGTTGCTTTAATTTTGGACACTGATGTAGTATTGCATGATCTCAGTATTTATGCATTACTGAGTGTAGTCTTTCTTTGAATGACTGTAGAACTGTTACAACGGAGATAGGTGGCTGGTAACAATTAACTTGGCTTAACCTAGAACCATCATACATGACTAGGTAACTTCAGTGACACTCATCTTCGACCTCAGTAAAGAGAAAATTTTTGTTAACTGCAATGAACACTCCCCTTCCTATGGCATCTTATCTGTATTTCTGATATATGTTCCATGACTTGCTAAATATCTTGCTCCCGAGAATAATTAGAGTGGGAGAACTTTACTGGAGGGCAGTAAATTTGGGAACCATGTTACAAATAATTCATCAATTTGTTGATACAATTTTGACAGTCGAGGTGTCCTTACTGTGAATGCGTTCCGACTTCCCTTTCTATGCATCAACTAGTGAGTGTTCATCAGAGTACATCAAATTACCGTTAGCTTAGAAACCTCTCTTGTGTACCTGAGTAGCTGCGTCCTTCATGTAGTGCACCACTGACCTAACAATGGGAATCCTACAAATCCCCACCCAATAACGTAAGTATAGAAAGCTGCAGCCAAGACCATTACAGAACCAACGAAGTCTTTGGTTAGTCTCTCCACTTGGCTCCAAACCAAAGCATCCAGTTCATCTCTTAGAACAGTGCTACAAATTGTGAGTCCTGCTTGCACCCTGCACGTGAGACCAGCAGCCTTCACCACCTCTACCAGGTGCCTGTTTGAACCGAGGATTGCTTCAGAACCCATGCGAAAGATGTGAGGCACAACTTGCAGATGACTGTACCCTGCACACTCAATAGCTGCAGGCAAAGTCACTTCCACATCTCAGCTGAGGCCCTCTGGCAGATGCACATTGGCTTTCTTTCCAGCCCTGAATGCTATTTTCCTAAGGGGCTCCATAATGCGCCTAACATTGTAGTAACTAGCAAACCACCTACGCGTCTGTGCTTGCTTGGATCCTGCTGAAGGAACCTGTGCACTTACAGGGTGAACAGGCAAGGTCTGAAAATGGCCAGCCTCCACATTGGCCCTCTGCCATAAACAATAAAAAGTCATTACCACTCACCATTCATCCTGCTGTGAGGGCAGATCCACTACATGAGGTACAGTAGGAGGTACCTTGGCAGCAGAACCTGTGGGTTAAAGTGACACTAAGGGTGTCCCATGCAACAGACGAGATTCTCCATAACTGATACACCCTGAGGCAGTAGCTTGAAAGTGACTGACCATAGCCAAAAGCCTGTTTGCTGTTTGTGAACTGTGGCCAGCTGATCGTTTGTCTGCACACAGCCTGCACAAAGCTTCACATGCTGAAAGACTAACTGAAGAAGTAAACTATATAAGCAGACAGAAACCTAGATATGCAACTTTCTACCCTCCTGATGTGTTACCAATGGACACTGATACCTTAATAAACTATGTAGCTGTGCCTGTTCAGAAAAAATGAAAACTGTGTTACAGCCTGCCTGAATTCACACTTACAAAACTTGAGATCAAAGCTCTTAAATAGAAAAGCACCCACGAAATGTAAGAAATATACTTATAGGAAAACTCGGAAAAAGCTAAATACATAACAAGCTGCTCTGGAGATATGTATCAAATGACTCCTCGGGCCTCCTATTCTGTCCCCTCCCCTCTCTCCCCTACCTTCTCCAATCCCCTCCCTTCCTTTCCATGCCCTCCCCTCCCCTGCTTTCCCCTTCTCCTTCCTGTCCACTGGACTTACGCTCAATTTCGTAGTCTCCTGCTATTATCCACTTTTCGCTGTTTTTTGTCCCCCCTTTGATTTAGAATTCTTATGGCTTTATTTAATTGTTATGTAATAAGATTTTTATGTTTTAGTTTTTTATAGTCACAGTCATTTTGATATCATATTGTTTTTCATAATGCAAGTTTTTTCTTATAATTGCATTATATAAGTGGAGACTAAACCTTTTGTACTGTTTTTTCTGAAATAGAATGTACATGTTAAGTAAACTTTGTCTTCCTTTAAGCAGCAAGCCTTGTGGAAATGCAGTCTGTTTTTTATTAAGATTCATGACATTACCATTGCTAAATCTGTTCTTACAGGTGTTTGTAATGTAATGCATTAATTCTTTGTGGCTTGTGGCCATTATGTCCTATGAGTATATGTGGATGCATTGTTTTATATTCAGCATGGAAAACTATAATTCGTGGTAGTTATATAGGTACAACCCTTTTTTCTTTAGTTGAATCAGTGAAAGAGGGGCTTCTCTTCTGCTTGTTTACATGTCAGAGTTTCTTTTCGTCTCTGTGTAGAAAGATAATTCAGCATTATTCTCTTGTGTTAACTACAAATATGTTTGGTGCATTGTATTTAGAGCAACATTCTTGCTATGAAGTTTTTGCTTGCTGTTTTTGTGACTGTTTTAGTTAGTTTTGATCTCCTAACGAAATGTGAAAATAGTGTTTTAGGTTTTAGTCTCCTTCCTTGCCCCCCCCCCCCTTTCCCTTTTTCGCTCTTCATAATAGATGTGTACAGATGTGTACATTAAATTATGAAATTGTTGATCTCCCAGTAGGCAAAATATTTAATTGAGTAATGTGTGTCCTAGTTTAGTTTTTATACAGTGTTAATTGTCAGCCCTATTCTTATACTTATATCGCTCTGATTTCTTTTTTTTCTTTTTTTTTTTTAAATACCAGATGTTCAGAGACTTGAAGGGTTGCAGTCTTCTGATTGGTTTGTGGCAGCCCACAACAAATTCCTCTACTGTGCCAGCCTCTTCATCTCAGAACAACACTTGCTCCCTACATCCTCAATTATTTGTTGGATATACTCCAATTTCTGTTTTCCTCTACAGTTTTTACCCTCTGCAGCTTCCTCTAGTACCATGGAGGTTAATCCCTGATGCCTGAACACACGCCCTGTTGTCTTGTCCCTTCTTTTTGTCAGTGTTTCCCATATGCTCATTTTTTTGCTGATTCTGAGGAGAACCTCCTCATTCCTTATCTTATTAGTCCACCATATTATCAACATTCTTTTGCAGCGCAACATGTCAAATGCTTCGATCCTCTTTTGTCCCGGTTTTTTTTATATTCGGCATGGAAAACTATAATTCGTGGTTGTTATGTAGGTATACTTTCATACTGCTGTGCTTCAGATGTAAGTTCTCAGAAATTTCTTCCTTAAATTAAGGCCTAGACAGGAATGCCCTCTCTCTGCCTGTACTAGCCTGCTTGTTATCTTCTCCTTACTGTGTCCATCATGGACTATTGTGCTTTCAAGTTGGCAGAATTCCTTAACTTGGTCTACTTTGTGATCACCAATTTTGATGTTAAGTTTCTTGCTATTCTCATTTCTGCTACATCTCATTTCTTTCAACTTTTTTCTGTTTACTCTCAGTCCATATACTGTATTTAAAAGACTGTTCATTGCATTTAACAGATCTTGTAATTCTTCTTCACTTTCATTGAGAATGGCATTGCCATCAGTAAATCTTATCATTGATATCTTTCACATTGAATTTTAATCCTGCTCTTGATCCTTCCTTTCAATGGTATAGATTGAACAGTATGGATGAAAGACTGCATCCCTGTTTTACCCCCTTTTTAATCTGAGCACTTTGTTGTTGGTCTTCCAATCTTATTGTCCCCATTTGGTTCTTGTTCATATTGTATATTAATTGTCATTCCCTACAGCTTATTACTATCTTTCTTATAATTTCAAATGTCTTGCACCATTTTCCATTGTCGAACCATTTTTTCCAGTTTGACAAATCCTATGAATGTATTGTAATTTTTCTTCAGTCTAGCTGCTATTATCAAACACAATGTCAGGACTGCCTCTCTGGTGCCTTTCTCTTTCTGGAAACCAAACTGATTGTCATCACACAGTTCCCCAGTTTCATCAAACAGTTCCCCAGTTCTTCTGTATATTATTCTTGTCAGCAAATTGGATGAACGAGCTGATTGTGCGATAGCAATCACACTTTCTCACTTATCTGCTCTTGCTATCTTCAAAACTGAATGGATGCTATTTGTCTGAAAGTATGGTTGCTTTGTCACCAGTCTCATAGGTTCTACACATCAATTTGAATAGTCGTTTGGCTGTCACTTCTCCCAATGATTTTAGAAATTATGATGGAATGTTATCTGTCTCCTCTTCCTTATTTTATCTCATGTCTTCCAGAGCTGTTTTACATTCTGACAGTAATACTGTATCCCTTATGTCTTCCGTAGTGACCCCAGTTGCTTCTATCATGTCATCAGACAAGTCTTCATCCTCATGGAGGCCTTTAGTTTACTCTTTCCACCCACCTGCTCTCTCTTCTGCATTTAACAGTGGAATTCTCATTGCACTCTTAATGTTACCACCCTTGCTTTTAATTTCACTAAAGGTTGTTTTGATTTTTTTATATTCTGAGTCATTCCTTCTGATGATTTTTCTGTCACATTTTTGCTGTAGTTGTTTCAGCTTGGCTTTGCTACACTTCCTGTTTATTTCATTCTTGAGTGTCTTATATTGCTGAACTCCTTTCTTTCGCTGAAAATTTTTGTACTTACTTCTTTCGTCAGTCAGTTGAAATATTTCATCTGTTACCAAAAGTTTCTTCCCAGTTGCCTTCCTTGTACCTTGTCTTTCCAGCATTTGTGATTGCTGTAATTAGAGATGTCCAATCATCTTCAACTCAAGTGCCTACTGTGGCATTCCTTATCACACTATCCACATCTTTAGTGACTCTCATCATTCTTCAGTATTTTAAGTATCCCACTTTCTTCCCACACTGATTCTTCCATGCAATTTCGTACATACATATAAGCAATTATGATGAGTGATGTTCCTTGCTAGTTTTATTACAATAACTATGTGGAGCTCCTGCCAGGAGTTCAGAATTTTTATAATATTTTAATTTATGATTGAAATTTTGGACACTTGTACCATTATTGAAATGTTGGTTAATGAATATTTGTCACCTTGTAGGTCAGTCTTGCCAGACAGTCATCGACACTTGCTGGCCAGGTACTTGTCAGAATGGAGGAACATGTATTGAACAGCCGAATGGTTATACATGCAGATGTCCAGAAGGATATAGTGGCTACAACTGTGAAGATTATGACATCTGCAAATTGAATGTTTGTTATAATGGTGGCACCTGCTATGCCAGGAACAAAAGAGAGTATCACTGTGCATGTACACCTGGTGCGTACTCATGCTATAGCTACCTGAAAGTTTTTTGTATTGTTTTGTAAGTTGTTTTTTAGTGTAGGATTCGTTACACAGTAGTATAGTGTCTACAGCCATATGAGATGGCACTGGTCCTAGGGAAACTTAAAAGCAAAATCTCTCTCTCTCTCTCTCTCTCTCTCTCTCTCTCTCTCTCTCTCTCTCTCTCTCTCTCCATGCTTATTTATAAGGTGTTAACATATGCATATCATATCGTACTCTGGTGGTTGAGATATGATTCAAATCACAAAGTTAATTTTAACAGAATTTTTTGACATTCTCTTGTCATTTCTACATCATCCAATGACACTGCAGCTCATCAAAATTATAGGAAATAATGCCTGCCACCATGCCATCCTTTCAATTGCAATATGAGCTTGTACATCAGTGAACCTCAGCTATTATTGTTATGACAGTCGTGGACAAGTTTGATAGCATCTAATGACCTAAATGCTGCTGAGCCCACTCTGAGATCTTCCACTAGTAGTCCATCAGCATACAGACTAACATTTGCTTCCAAAGGGGTGACCAAGTGGCAGGCATTGGTTCCCAAAACTCTGAGACACTCTAATATCATCAGGTGACATTTCCTCAATTTATTCTTCAAGATGTACACTATAACCATTTGAAGTTTGTTGATATCTTTTCGTCACATTCTGTATATAAAAATATTCATTTATGAATGTACATGGGTCAGTATCAACCAGATTGCCAACTCATTGTGCCAAATAAAACACAGAACAATTGATTTGAAAGAATATTCACCTGCTGTATGCTATATTTTATATACAGAAATTATGAAAAAGAACATTTCCTGGAAAACACACAAACTTTCTGATATTAGACATATACAAACATGAAGATACATGTGAAATATGACTTTTTGTATGTCCTAAAACAACTGATATTTGCATTAAATGTCATCTTTTAACTTATTTTTAGTTCGATTATCTCTTTCATTTTATTGTGACGCACCTCCTAAATTCATTATTTACAATGATTACAAGCCTTTGGTTATTATCCTAACAATTTTCATTTTGTCTTCTCTGAAACCAACATTCTGATCTTTATATAACGTCATACAATGCCACGCATTGATGCATGCATGATCACACAGTCAGCACTAATTATGACAGATCCTGACATGATATTTGTTTGCAACAGGAGTCGATGGTCTCGGTATTCTGTCAACTATTCATGAATGACTTACATTAGACTTCATTTTCATTTAAATGAGCAGCAGTAATGCTGTTCGCATCTACCTATAACCAGTAAGCTGCACCTTTGTGCTGACGTGTTAACTGCACTCATTTCTTGGACTCTATTTGCGTATCAATCCTTTCATTTAGGCAGTTCTGTGTAGATAGTTAATTACATTAGATGAGACCAATCTGCCCGAGCTGCTGGTGGCAGTTAGGGATCATTGATGAGGATTTCTCCCCAGTACTTTCGACACAGACATCAGAGTGTAAGTGGATGCTCCATACTGCTAGGTATGTGCTTGTATTTCAGTTGCTCATGAGTATATACAGGGTGATTATAATTAAAGTTAGACTTTCAAACCACTGTAGAAATAACACCATTGGTCTGAATGACATCAAATTGCAACAGAATATTATCGGAGAAGGGGGAAAACGTATGGCAGAACAAAAATAAATAGTTACAATAGTAAGCATCATAATTTAATAGTGGTCAACTACGAATGACAAATGAATCGTACAACAATGCTCATTGTGTATGTTTGATGTTAAACAAACTGTACTACTCAGTGTGCATGGGTGTACAGGTGTGATACTGTTAGTTACGTAAGCCCATCACAGCAAGGTCATATCACACCGGATGGGAAAAATCGGATTTTAAGTCTCTTGAGGCCAAAAACCGCATAAAAAGCATCACTCACATTGGTTTTTAACTATCCTGAGGGGAAAAAAATGCATAAAAAGTATCAGTCAAAATCACATCAGATTATTAATTTCCGTGTGACTGGCGAAAAACATGTTCAATATGAAGGGCTTATTTCAATAGTGGTACAAGTCGATTACCTCCATTGTTCTGTCTATAATGCTTCTGACATTAATGATCCAAACAAACAGAAAGAAACGTTCATCTCTAGCAAGGAGACATATGCTTGAATATTTCTGGTATCTCAACTGCAGATTTTTCAGCCCTCATTTAACTTTAGGACTCTGTATCTCAAAATGAATAAAAATTTTCCATTGCGTATATTCGACTGTTCTGTGTATTGACATATCGTGTCAGATGGAAGTGGACTTTGTCTGTCCACAAAATCTGCCACAGCCAATCATTGTTCACTTCCCTGTGAGCAAGAAATTCTAAAGCAAAGGTCTCTCTTGCTGGCAGGTCAACAGGAAGCAACTCGTGCACATGGGTAATTTTGAATGGATAGCAAAGAAGGATGTTTTGTAGGATTTTATGCACTGTGCTCACGGATATGTCCAATGTATGGGCAATTCTCTGTGCACTACACGTTTTCTCTGTGCACTACACATTTGCACACTGCCACTCGTCTCCTCCTGCATTGCTGTGGCCATTGCTTCCACTGACGTTGAATCAACTTGTATCCTTCCTCTACCAGAATGCACACAAAAAGAACTGTCTTTTCGAATTTCTGAATCATTTTCTCCAGGCCCACGATAGTCATCGGATCAACCCCTTGTTTTCAAACCCTTCAGTGTCTGGAACTTCTGCAGAGCGACTTGTGCACAGTCATTCATGTAATACAGCATTACAAGCAGAGCGCGATCCTGCATTGAGACAGTCATGGCGAACGTTGCAGATGCAAAAGGAGGACAAGCCGTGTACTCGGCGTGTTTATACCAACTTCAGTGGGTCGTGCGCGTAACAGATCTTTTCATTTATGTGTTCTGGCACATACAGCGCCATCTATTGATCAATTTTCACACTATTTTTTTTCTTCTGCCATACGTTTTCCCCTTTCTCCGATTACATTCCGTTGCAATTTGACATAATTCTGACCAGTGGTGTTACTTCTACAGCATTTTGAAAGTTTAACTTTAATTATAATCACCCTGTACTGGTGATATAGGAGTAGCAACATTTAAAATTTTGAGTTTAATCATAAATATGTATTTTGAGTAAAAAAGATTTTTTTGTTATATAGTTTTCTCATATATACACATAAATAGAATTTAATTTAACTGCAGAGAAAAGGAAACTATGTTTGTTTGCTTAAAACTAAGCTAACAGTCAGTGCCCTGTTTTTATTGATTTTTAATATTTCCAGCAGTGTCACTATCATACTAATCTTAGCTGTACAGAGAATGGTTTTCTATTAGATCGTGCTTAGAAAACATAGAATTGATGCCTTCTAGTCTCCAGCTTCTCTGTTGTTCAGACAACCTAATTTTGAAGTCAATTGCATCTCTACTGTAGAATAATAGTGTAGCTATGAATGCGACTTTCCTAGCATTAACTGTGATGAAATCTTCTCGGGCCTCCATCCGCATGGCTGCATCGAAATTCTGCGACATTTTTTTTAAATGCATCCACTCACATGAAGGCCCGAGAAGATTTCATGAGTAGTGTAGCTGCAGTGTTGTAATTATAAAGCCAGGTCCTTATTTTTGAGATATTAACTTTCTCGCAAGAGTCTCTGAAATATTGTCAACATATGTGATAGTGCACCATTTTTTGTTGTTACTGAGTGGTTTGTATTGGGCCACATTCAGGAGGGGTACAGTTTTGCACCTTTTTATTGTTTTGTAGAATATATCCATCAGGTAGGAGTGATAGCCATTGCTGGATGTGATGCAGTTGAATGCCTGTCATTCTGTTTGAAAGGTGATTGGGATAATGAAGGATGTATGAGGAAATGTACCATGGAGTAAACAGCTTTATGTTTATGACATAACAGGTGCTTTTAGCTTCGAATGTTAGAAGCTTTCATTTTCCTGTGAATGCCAAATCAGTATTCTTAGTTTCCAGAATGAGATTTTCACTCTGCAGCGGAGTGTGCGCTGATATGAAACTTCCTGGCAGATTAAAACTGTGTGCCCGACCGAGACTCGAACTCGGGACCTTTGCCTTTCGTGGTCAAGCGCTCTACCAACTGAGCTACCGAAGCACGACTCACGACCGGTACTCACAGCTTTACTTCTGCCAGTATCTCGTCTCCTACCTTCCAAACTTTACAGAAGCTCTCCTGCGAACCATGCAGAACTAGCACTCCTGAAAGAAAGGATATTGCGGAGACATGGCTTAGCCACAGCCTGGGGGATGTTTCCAGAATGAGATTTTCACTCTGCAGCGGAGTGTGCGCTGATATGAAACTTCCTGGCAGATTAAAACTGTGTGCCCGACCGAGACTTGAACTCGGGACCTTTGCCTTTCTTTCAGGAGTGCTAGTTCTGCATGGTTCGCAGGAGAGCTTCTGTAAAGTTTGGAAGGTAGGAGACGAGATACTGGCAGAAGTAAAGCTGTGAATACCGGACGTGAGTCGTGCTTTGGTAGCTCAGTTGGTAGAGCACTTGCCCGCGAAAGGCAAAGGTCCCGAGTTCTAGTCTTGGTCGGGCACACAGTTTTAATCTGCCAGGAAGTTTCAGTATTTTTAGTTGTTACTGTATATACACTGGTGTCGAAAGTTAAAACAGCAAACCAAAATTTTGCAAGGTTGCATTTCTTTTGCAACAAAACAGTATAAACAGGTGATAGTATAGTAGAAATAATGTAAAGACTAAGGAACATAAAAAGCTGCAACCTGCATAATGGTAGAGTAAAATGTTCTTCATTTTTTTCAACTTAGCGAACTTGCACACAAGTGGGTAATGTGCTCAATATGTGGTGTGGCCACCTCTGGCAGCAATACAAACCTGACAACATCGGGGAATGCTGTGAATGATGTCATCAGTCATATGTTGAGGCAATAACACCTATTTTTCCTGCAGAGCTGCTCGCAAGTCTTGGAGAGTGATTGGTGGATGCTGGCATGGTGCAACCCCTCTCCCTAGTGCATCCCAGACATGCTCTATGGGATTCAACCTTACCAGTTCACCCGTACAGTTTCACAAAGAGCTGTTAGAGTGGTCAATGTAATCCTTGCTCACACCATTAGGGATCTATCATGATATCAGTCTTTTTACACAATGTTTGGGTCCCGAAATCATGTTCCACATTTCCTTCAGATGCAAATCCCTCGACAATCAGTCTCTAGACCAAATCAGGACTCAACTGTGGCCCACCATTCAACTGTTCAAGTAGCATGTTGACAACTCAATTCTAGACATTCCCTTCTGTGAAGACGCGTCAAATGTACACATACAGTAGATCTCCAGCAATAAAGGCCACTCTCTTGAAGTCTTCTGTACACCGTTTGCCTCGATACAACATGTCCAGTGGGTGCTGTGAGATCAGATGCCAGTTGCAGTGAAGTACTAAGGTGGTACCTTGTGCCCTTACAGCCAAATAATGGTACTCCCTCTTTCTGATGATGTCACACATGTTTGGCTCTGGCCTGGTCTTCAGGATACTTTCTCGGTCTCTCTAAACTGTTGCCACATCTGAGAAGCAACAGAATGATTCACATTAAGCCGTTGGACCACATCAGCTCGCAACTGTCTTGCTTCCATTCTTCCTATGGCCCTCTACTGCAGGAGTCTGGAAGGCGTCTACTCTTTGGCATACTGCACTGTCTGTGACTGTCTACACAGCGATTGTGGATGTGGAACTATCCGGCAAACACTAGTTTATTTGGCGGATACCATGATGTCATTGTTGCTGTGGTTGTGTGTTGACCGGAATACCATCTTCCATGCAGAACATGATCATACAGACATCTGTTGACAGTTTGTATGATTATATTTTGAATTATACGCTGGATGGGGAAATAGCAGTTTGTTGCTTTAATTTTGGACACCAGTGTATAAACACCAACAAAATTTACGGTAGAGCCTTTCAGCTCCATTGTGAATTTATTTTTATTACATTGGGAGCTACAGTGTTCAATAAAGCATTTAAATTTTGAACTATATCGGCTCAAATACACTGCACATTCCCATGCATCTGATCCAGTACTTAATTTTGTAACTACGGGAATCCATATATAAAAATAATTGCTCAGAATTGTCCGTGATGATTTTCTGTAGTAAGAGGCTTAAGAGGGGAACTCATAGTCAGGCTGTCTTACTGTCCATAGAGAATGTTATGTTGTTGTACATAATTCTGTTTCCCTAAGGGGTGATATAGTCACCTGAAAGGTAACAGCAGTCCATTGTTTGAGAATATGTGAAAACCAAAATAACCTATGATCACAGATCTGTTTTAGTTAGTGACCAGTTTCATTGATTATAATCATCACCAGATTGATCTAAAAATGAGTGTGTATATTTATGAGTAAGAGCATTATGATAAGTTAGCAACAGTATAGGTAGCAGCTTTGATCCACATTAGCTGACATGCACCTTAAACATAATAAAAGAGGCAGATAAAGTTTATAGCCATTATTGACATTGTCACATAATATGAAAACATGATAAAATTGTAATAAACACCCATGGCTGTGATATCGGGCTGTGGTTAACTTACCTTGCTCATAGCTGCAGTGCAAACACCCGAGGGGCTAGGCCCCTTGATGTTTCTGACTGGAGAACTATTTACAGCAACATATTACAAAGTCAGAGATATGATGTTCAAAATTACACAAGGCAAAATAGGATGAGCTGAAAAAAAAAGAGCCAGTGCTTGAAATAGGCCCACAGTAAAATAGCAAATTACAGTTACAAATGGCAGCTCTGAGAAACACAACCCCACTATATTTCTGAATAAACAAAATTAATTTACACCAAACACCCATTTTTTGCTGTATGACAGGCTGTTGCAGTTCTTACGTGTCCTGATATTCTGACACTGTCTGTCTGTTTGCTGGCCCAGGCCCTGCACAGCATACACTTTCTTGGCTCTGTTTCACGAGCCCATTGTCCCTGTGGCTTTTTTTCATGTTTCAGAATGCTGCTTTCAATTAACTTCATTATGAACTATATATGTCACAGACATCTATTTGTGAACGGGCATTTATATTTTACTGTGGACCCATTTTTAAGCTCTGACTCTTTGTTAAATTATCTTATTTTGCCTCATGTACAGTTTTAAACATCATGTCTCTGACTTCGTAACACACCATAGTAAACAGTTCTTACAGTCAATGACACCTAGCAGACAAGCCCCCTCAGATGTTTGCACTGCAGCTGTAAGCACAATGTGTTAACGATGGCCCTACATCACAGGCCATGAGTGTTTCTTACAATTTTAGTATGTTTTTATATAATGTAACAATGCTAGTCATAGGTATAAATTTTATGTGCATCTTTCATTAAGTTTAAGGAGACAGGTAAGTTGTGTGCAAAGATGCCTCTCAGATTATGTGAATCAACGCTACTACTTATACTGTTTTTAATTCATCATAAAGCCCTTATAAATATGCACATTAGTTTTAATATTAATATGATTTTGATCATAACAATTGAAACTGGTCACTGAATAAAACAAATTTCGATCATAGATTGTTTTGATTTCCACATGCTTTGAATTCTATTTTAAACGTGTTTGAATTTCAGATATTACTTATGTGATTCTTTGAAGTTTATTTCATATCTGTGCAAAATGTCTGCTAGTTCTCTTGTGCATTCATCTGTAGACATAGTTGTGAAAAAGCTAGTGACAAAAGACAATGTTGTTTTGGAACTGGAGGGGAGTGATTGGGTCTGCCTGAGTTGTAGTTTGTGATATTTTATCTGCAGTTGCAACAGTCAGTTGTATTTTGTGACAGTCTGAAAAGCAAAAAACTGATTAGTGAATAAATAAAACCTGTTGCAGAACTTAAAATTCTGTATATGAAGAATGAAATGAAAGATTGCTGTGATACCCTACTATGTGTTGTAATAACTGCACTGATATCCATCTGGACTGTAACTAAAAATTTGTACCAGGCTCAAGACTTGAACCTGGTTTTACTCCTCTTCATGATCAGTCACTGTATCAATATTCTATCAAGCATGCAGTTTGGTTCAACACGAATTCTCATTAACACATGATGTTTCCTCCTATATGCTGGACATTATATTGACCTGTACACTTCAGATGAATATCAATGTATAAGTAGTGGGTGTCATGGCAATGTCAAATTTTGTGTCTCACATATCTGTGTAAAAATGTCCTGGGGGTGGGCAAAATCTTCCAAAGCTTGCTGCTCCTGTTTCTTTCCAGCCGTCCTATTTTCATCAAGGGCTCTGTGTATAAATGTTCTGCAAATAGTAGGTAACACTGAGCGACTTTGAACACTCATGTCAAGCCAGGAGGCATGCTTGGATAGTGTAAAGCTATGGTGGCTGCTTGCATAAAGAAGGAAATTTTCAATTGTGATTTGACACTAAAGAAAGTGTTTTTTCTTGTAATTATTGCCTTGTTTTGCCAAACCACAGGAGAGTGGTGTTAAAGGGTAAACCTTAATTACAGTATTTACACATAAACACTCCTATTTAATTTTGTACTTGATTTCATGTAATTAAGTTAACTTTTTCTAGAATTTTGTAATTACCTTCTTTTTATGTGAACCTGTTTCCCTGGGTTTGTTTCATTAGAAACCTGTCTTACTGTCAGCACCTATGAAATCCTCACCGGTCTTCCACACTTACCAACTTCTCAGTTTTATGTTTTCCTTATTTGCACTGTTAATCCAAAATGAGAATAATTATATTCACAGATTTTCCTTTTTCGTTGTGAAAATAGTCCAAAACTTTGAACAGTATTTATGAGACCAGATTGAGATTTTCACTCTGCAGCGGAGTGTGCGCTGATATGAAACTTCCTGGCAGATTAAAACTGTGTGCCGGACCGAGACTCGAACTCGGGACCTTTGCCTTTCGCAGGCAAGTGCTCTACCAACTGAGCTACCCAAGCACGACTCACACCCCGTCCTCACAGCTTTACTTCTGCCAGTACCTCGTCTCCTACCGTCCAAACTTAACAGAAGCTCTCCTGCGAAAGGCAAAGGTCCCGAGTTCGAGTCTCGGTCCGGCGCACAGTTTTAATCTGCCAGGAAGTTTCATATCAGCGCACACTCCGCTGCAGAGTGAAAATCTCATTCTGGAAACATCCCCCAGGCTGTGGCTAAGCCATGTCTCCGCAATATCCTTTCTTTCAGGAGTGCTAGATTGGCAAGGTTCGCAAGAGAGCTTCTGTTAAGTTTTGAAGATAGGAGATGAGGTACTGGCAGAAGTAAAGCTGTGAGGACGGGGCGTGAGTCGTGCTTGGGTAGCTCAGTTGGTAGAGCACTTGCCCGCGAAAGGCAAAGGTCCCGAGTTCGAGTCTCGGTCCGGCACACAGTTTTAATCTGCCAGGAAGTTTCAGTATTTATGAGGTTTATTGTTGTCAGTACAGTGCAATAAATTAAAATATAATGGAACCATTAATCACAGAGAGTAACACGAGCTTACTATTGATATTAATGTCAGGCTTGGTTATGTAGCACTAAAGTGAGGGTCTGGAAACTGAGAGGTCGCAGTATGGATTTCTGTAAAGTGAGGGCCTGGAAACTGAAAGATCACAATATGGAATTCTGGTCAGTCTACAGATTTTTTTCAACCTGCCTTTAATCTAGCCTTCGCCTCTTAACAATGTAAAGATTTACCAGAAACTGTAAGTCTTCTTTTGCTGGTAGTGTTACTTGGGAATGTTACGGACTCACAAGTCATCAAAGCTGTGCCCAATTGAAAGTCTTATTCCAGGCCATAGATCCACACAAAATTGTTATTACTACTACTACTACTACTACTACTACTACTACTGCTACTACTGCTACTAATATTAACAATGTGTAACAGTTTTATGTGTTAGCAGAGAATGTGAAAGTTGTTTACTATCTGAAATATTCTGACTTCATTTTCATGTTGACAGGGTTTGAAGGAAGACAATGTGAAATCGGCATTGGTGGCTGCACTCCCATGTCATGTCCTGAAGGAAAAATCTGTAAGGAGAAGACAAATGGAATTGAATGTCAGTGTCCGGGTAATTACAGAGGAGAAAATTGCAGTGAACAGGGTTTCTGCATTGGGCAGCCTTGTGAGAACGGTGGCACTTGTGTAGAATTAGAATACAATTATACGTGTAACTGCCCTCCTGGTTTCACAGGTGTGTTTAAAAAATTAAATATAAAAGTAGACTGTTTAATCCAGTGTGGGTTTATTTTTTTTTATGTGTTTTGTTATATAATCACCTACAATATCTCATAAACAGTTAACCAGCCAAAATTGTATTAGTAGAAGAAAATTATTTTTTTTCTTACATGACCGAGTAAATGTTGCTTAGTGGACAAATACCTAAGGAAAAAATATTGCTTATTGCAGATGCATGTAACTCTCTCTCTCTCTCTCTCTCTCTCTCTCTCTCTCTCTCTCTCTTTCTCTCTCTCATTTTCCGTGCAAAGTGCTATTGATTTTAGAGACTATGAAGTTCACAAGGAGACAGATCTTTCAAATAAGTGTAATTACACTCACTGAATAAGATGCTTTGTAAAATCAAAAAGGATACAAGGGAAAATTATTTCCATGGCATGTTTTACATTTTCGTCTTGAATACTACTGGTATTTTATGGCCACCCCCATTCTTCAGAGACTAAAAAAAATGTGTTCTCTATTTGTGATATGAACTATATAGATGTGTTTGTTATGGATAGAGAATGTTGTACATGTGCGATTATGTTACAAGTCACTTGCCATCCACTCTCTATTTAAAAAAAAAAAAAATCGCTTAGGATTTGATATAATACTCCAGTGGGTTCATTGTAGGTGTGCATTAGTGTAATTGGACATGATCTTGTTGATGATAATATATTTAATGGCAATTTCAAATGGGTTAGACTAGTTATAGGAATTCTAAAGTGAGTAAATCAGTCACAATTGGATATGGGTTTGCTGAACCTTGAGTTCTTATTCATGGGACAGGTGAATGTTACCAATATTTCCCAGCTGTAAATTTTGGCACGAGTTAGTGACCACCATGTAGTTCCAACAGTGACATGTTTAGTGTCGCAGAAAATAGGCATACGCTGAGATTGTGGCAGTGTTAAATAATAATAATAATAATAATAATAATAATACAACAATGCTTCAACTTCAGTGTGTGCTAGGTGCTGATGAGTATGAGTAAATGACTGTTGGGGTGAAACTGTCCTTAGGAGGCAGCATCTGCAGCACATGACACACTTTGAGTGTATTAGCCTTGTCCAAATATCTGGGTTTCTGCCTGTATCAACCTTCATGTCCCTAGCTGCTTATTGGAACACCACATTTTCCAATTCCTCAAATAATAACACTCCCAACAGGCTAGATGTACCATCTGGGAGCAATAACACTCACTCCAGTAGGAGGCCTGTAGATAACCCACTGAGAGCCTTAGCTTAGGCGAAAGGAAATCTCAGCTGTTACAGAACACAAGGCATATTTTGATAATGTCTTCTTGATTATTACAGAAATAGAGGGCCACTAAAAAGTGGTCTTCATTCTATACAGGGTATCCCATGAGGAGTGGTAAATATTCAGGTATAAGACAGGAACATTCGTTTTAAGTGAGAAGCCTTATGTGGACACATACACTATTCGGAATTGTTTCTGAGATAGAACACATTTAATGTCTTTGGATTAGTGTCACACTTGTGTGTCTTAACCACCTAAGCTCTTTGATGTTTTATTCTAGGCCAACCTACCTCATTGCTTTCAGCATCTTTTTTCGGAATGTCTCTGAGCCATTAAACTAGCTCATAGAATGTGCTGTTGTCTGTTTTATGAAGTAGTGAGAGAGGTTGAGAGTGCATCAGAGAGAAATATAGGTTAATTGTGTGTGTACACATGCTGGCTAAAATGCCACACATCTACACTAATGAAGAATATGCAGTATGGTGTGTGTTTACAGCTTCTGCAATGGTGGTACCCTTACTGCTGTAAAAGAATACTGTTCGCACTTTCTAACACATTGAATTCCTGACTGTAGAGTGTTTGCCAGAGTTTTCAGCACATTGTGTGAGACAGGTCACCATTTTTCCTCTGAACATGTAGCTCAACAACCTGTGTAGGAACAATAGCATGTTGTTGCAATGGTGCAGTGACATCCTACTACCATAACACAGTGACTTTATGCATATACCAGTATCCTACAAACACGTGTATGGTGAACATCATATGTGAAAAACTTATACCCATTTCACATACAGCTTGTCCACAATTTTCACATTGGCAACAGTGCCACGTGACGTGAACTTTTTCACTGCTTGAATGATGTTCATCATGTGCTTCCATTAATACTGTTCACTGATGAAGCCACATTTGCATGGAATGGAATCAACAACACTTGTAATAATCATTGATGATCACAGGAGAATCCAAATGCTGCAGTGGAAACCAATTTTGAAGTTCGTTTTTCGATCAATGTTTTTTGATAGCTCTAGTAATTTTAGAAGACCAAATGGTGGGACAGAATTATTTGCATTTTTTGGAAAATTAATTTGTTAAATACCTTATGGAATATTCCTTTAGCCAAGCAGATTGCTCTGTGGACTGGTTGTGGTAGTACAATTAACTGGTCACCTAAATCACCAGACATTATGCCATTAAATTTTTGTCTATGGGGCTGGCTGAAGTCTGCAGGATGAACTGCTGGGTCGCATTATGGATGCTGTTGCCCTCATTATGGAATGTGCAGAGGCACTCAGATAAGCAACACATGTCCTCCTAAGAGTGCACAAATGCACTGAAGTTCACAGTGGGATATTTGAATATTTACTGTGAACTGAACAAAAGCTGTAATGTGACGTAACACTTAGAGGTGAAGTGATAAAAATGCGTATTTTTCAACTGATACTTTGTAAAACACGTCATAATGTTTACTAACTGTTGTCGATGTGCAAAGTTGACAAAGTATTGAATAATACAGCAAATAAATAATAATGTACATTAAATGTCTTCTATATTGGAAACCATTTGGAATAGGGCATATTTCCATAGGAAGTTTTCTGCTTTAAATGATCATCTGCGTCATATCCCTGAATATTGACTGTTCCTCGTGGGAGACCTCGTATACCCGAAGCTCATCAGAACATAGCAGGCATCCTAAAACAAGCGAAGTGTGTAAGAAGCAGGACCCTTTTAGTAGAGGCAACTATGTCCTGTCAGGTTAAACGACTCCAGAGTGCAAAAGTGCAGGTTGAGTGTTCGATTATCTCAGGAGTTCAATTAACCCTTAACTTCAGCTAAGGGGAGACTTAATACACATGGACATTTAAATGTTAATGGACAACTTTCAAGGGCAAGGAATAGCTGATACAAAGAATGTAATGAAAGAATATAAGAAAATTTAACATTGTCAGAAACTACTTTTGTTTGTGTAAAGGTGGATCTGTAATCTTTTCTTCACCGTTAATGAACTTGACAAACATGAAGTTAACAATGGTCATGATGTTAGCTGTACACCTCTCAAAAGAAAGATGGAAAGTTACTGAACACCAAGAAACATAGTTCAGAACACTTTGACCATGATTCATTGGTTTTGACTGAGTCAGAAGAGGACTGCATAACAGATGATCTGGCCTTCGAAGTCATTCAGGGTCTCTTTACGATCTCTGTAACCACTGAAGTGTCTCATCTTGGGAGAAAGGTAACAAGAGGAAGACTAACTCAAACTATCAGCAGTATGATGACTCCAACCCTACAGTGGTATCTAAAAGGATTCAGGATACTCAAGATGGACATGGCACAACAATGGCATGTGTGTTTGAGTATACAAGAAATCTAGTGATGAAAAGGTCTGGTGGAATGTAAATAATTTAAGGAGTGAAGGTAACCATTTACCCAATAGTTGAGGTGTTGAGTCATCTAAAGGTAGATAAACAAGACTGACAGCTGACAGATCTTTTTCAAGCTATAGAGTACACACACACACACACACACACACACACACACACACACACACACACACACACACACACACACCTACATTGTCACAGTGTAGACAAGAAACACGTCTTAAAGTTTCTGACACATGATACTAAGTGGTACGTCTTCCACAGAAAGGGTGACCTCAGTGGAAAGAGTTGAAGGAGAAGTAGCAGTTCTTTTAAATGATGTATACCACACATTACCTTTCCCGCCTCACTAAGAACTTACAGACAGAGTTGTTGTAGCAGTGTGTGTCCATCGTATGGTCATTACATATTCCCTCTACCTGTTCTTCCAGGAACCAATAGACCAAGAGGCTCTAATTAATGCTGTCACACATCCCCATCATTATTTTCTGTTTTGTGCACTGCTATTGGATTATTCTCTGCCATCAGTTTATAGTTGTGCTTTCTTGCCATTGCACACGTGTCTAAATGGGAAGTGTTCAGTGAACTGTGTTCCAGTTATCACTTTACTCTCTGGATACAGCTAACGAAGTAGGGCTAGAAAAAAAGTGTTTCCTTGATGGATGCTCAGTAAGGCAAACTGGAGACTGTACAGTCGTCTAACTGTGCGTAGACGTAAACACAGTGCCCAGGAATGAGCAAATCACATCATAAGCACCATCTATCTCACCAATGTCACATCCATACCAAAATATTAAGGGCAGCTTTGAAGTCAGTGTCTTCCACTGCACAGTGACAAGTACCACTCTGTAATATGGTGCAGACATGTGACTTGGCAGAATTTCAAGTTGACGCCATCTGCTGAGAACTGTGCAGCCAGTTAAATGGCATGGACAGAATGCAGTTGTATACTAACAAAGAAATATTCTGTCAATAATTCTTGCACTCCACAAATTATTCCATCAAACCTTAACTTGTACGGGACAGCATCAAGATGATTTCACATAAGTGTATGAGGTGCCCTTGTAATGCTGCAAAGAGGATCAATAATTCTCCAGACCAGTAGTGGCAGAGCATTTCACTCAAGTTACCATCACCATTAGCCAGGATACAACTTTCTGTCATCACCAAATGAAAGCTGAGTGAAGCAGGTTGGACTGCAGTTATACCAACGAAAAAGTTAACAATAGCCCTTCCACAGTGCAGGAGATAAATTTGGCATTGTCTGCATCATGGGACATGTCACTAAATTGTGACCAAATCTATTACTTCATGTTGCAGCACCTTGCCAGAAATGATAAAGAAGTCCTTGATGTTTTGGATCAGTACAGTCTTGGCTGATAGAAAGATGTTATTTTAATTACCCTTCTCAAACATGGGAAAAACCACATATGCTCCATTAGCTATTATTGTGTTGCTCTCACTAGCTGTATGAAAAATACTTAGGTATGTATGGAAACCACCTCACTGTATGCATCTTACAATCTGCATAGCTCCATAGTGACCTTCAATATGACTTGAGCAGACATCATTTCATCATTGATAACCTCATCCTGCTGAGGTCATTGTAACACATGCAAATAGTCAGGCATCACCAAATAAGGATTTTCTTCAACGTTGAGATGTCCTATGTTACCACTTAGTTGCACAAATCCTTGCTCACTGCCACAAATGGGACTGCTGAAGGTATTTTCATGTATTTTTAAGGTTTATTCACTGTACATTATTTTAGATACAGATTGTGATGGCCTATCAGGTTGTTATGCATGAGAACAATGTACCTCAAGGTATTAATTTAAATGTGACACTGCTTTTTACTAGCTATGAATAGTTTTTCATCCTGGTAATGTGCCTAATTAACTGATTTTTATTTATGGATGATTTCTCAATTTTCTGCTTCTCATTCACTTTATCAGCAACCACACATCAGTTGCAACAAACACTTAGTGGCTGGAGGAGTGGACAGAGAATGCCAGTTTCAAATTTTGTGCTTTTAGATTTGTTTCTGTCTTTTTCACTGTCAACCCACTGTTTGTAGTATATCTAACTTGAGAATGAAGGACACCATTTTCACTTTTAAAGGATTATAAAGGCTTCTGAGTCTTGATTATGTACAGAAATGTCATTGGCCACTATGCTCGAGGAACCTAATGCATTCTCCCTTGAAACATTTGATATTTTATAATGTATTAGTCATATTGAAATGTTTGTTCTCTTTCTGTAGCCTTGGCAGTTGTAATACAATACATTGCTTATAGATTATGAGTCATGTGGTGAGAATATGTTACTGTGACAAGTAAATGTGATGAATAATTAGAGCAGGCGAGATACCACATAGATGTCTCACAGAAATGAAAACAACAAATAAACGGATGTGAACTATGTTACAACAAAACAGAACACAACTTCAAAAACGATAAAAACGTATGTTTTGACAGAGTGCAGAGAAAGTGTGTAATTGTGAAACTGTTACAGTCATTTGTTGCAGCTTATGTGACAAACTATTGTTTTCATCATTTCCTTGAGAGTGATCACGTTCACATTCATACAATCACCTAAATCAGACAACGAGGCATATCTCATTGATTCACCATTTGTAGAAATTAGGGGTGTTGATAAGAAATTCCTATCATATGAGAAACGAACTGTCACTAATACGATGTATCAAACACCAGGCATGTTTTCTGGTGTAGAATTCAGTTCACTTGTCATCAAACGTTTGCAGTTTCTGTTCGAAAGCCACTTCCTTTCGACTGCTGATAGAGAGTTGTGCAGAATGAACTGCCATTGTAGGTCCCTTCCTGACACCTCACTGTTGAAAATAGATATTACACGATGTCACAGACACAAATTTGAATACAGTGGAAAAAAAGTGGCATGGGAGAGATTTGAACACAGCTCATCCGCTTGCCAGTACAACACCATAACCAATTCACCATAACGCCCTTATCGATTCAGGCCACTCTACATTACACTTCTTGTCATGGAGTGTTCCTGTTTCTATTGTGCTTTTTTTGCACAGTTCAGTACACATTCTTGCTTCTTTCATGGTTGATCTGTATTCAATTCCTGACCGACTGTCCACTGGGCCCTCTCACCAATAAATACGAGGGGGGTGCGATAGGGAGTTTGCCTTGTCAGTAAGCAACAGTGCCCTTTGGGATACACGCAAAGAGTTTCTTTTTTATGTACGGTTGTGCTAGACAACAGCATTTAAAAATATTATACTCTGACCACCACGAGAGGATTAGGCAGTGTACTGAAGCATTTGGGATCTATTGTATTTCCAGCTGAGACTACTGAGAAGGCACATTCCATTAAGCAGAAACTCCTCATAGTATGGCATGCATACAAGATTTACTCAAACTCAAATCAGCTGCATACCATGTTGTTGCTTGACTACATTTCAAATGACTCTTGTAACAATACTCGACGAGTAGCAAGTCTGTTTGGGATTCATGCAGATATTCAGATGGTTGTTTTTTTCTTTTTTCTTTTACATGGGTGTGACAGATAGTGGGGTTTTATTCCATGCTTGGGTCCTTTTGAGGCCTATATTTGTATTTTGTATTGTTTGTTTAAAATAACATAGAGAAACATCAATGTTTTGTCACAGTGTACTCTAATAACTCAAAACAAGGGAACACATTGTTAAGTAGTCTTCACCAATAATGTCTTTGTGTGATAACTACTCAATACATTTAGTACCTTTTGTGCTGAGCTATGTGTGTTCCTGAAGCTGCTGGAGCAGGTGAGATTTTATTGAGGGAAGAAGGAAGAAAATTCTCATGTGTTTAAATTCCTCAGGTGCTATATATAATGCACCCTACTGAGAAAATGATAAGAATTATGCAGTACTCATCTATTCCCCTGCAACAAAGAGAGAAGCATATAGCATTCTGTAGGGTTCCATGGCATGTAGGAATGTCGGGAAAAGAAATAATAGCTACGGAGCCCTCCAGGGAAGAGATTGTGATACAAAGTGCCTGCCTCTTGCAGCCTCTCATCTTACTTTTTAGTCAAAGAAGATGATGACGACTGGCTGGTGGTGAGGGTCAGTAGGCTGCAGTCAATAAAATGAACTTCATAGCTATGGTGCACCTCATACTGACCTCTCCAGCCATTATGAAGTTAACTGGACCATCGTCTGAATAGGGCTCTGTTGTTTTACACTTATCTGTATACTTGAATGGGAGAGCAGAAACAAACAGTTGGGATTTATCCTCTGTTTTAGCTGATTTTAAGACAAGTGTGCTAAAGTTGAAATTTTGTGTATTGTCTAGACTCCATCCTAAACATTTTGGCTGATGGCGTAGGGCTTTGCTGATTTGTTGGCTAATCATTCTTTTTTATTCCAGTGATCAGCGAACAATGTATTTTTGCTTTATTATTTTGGATCCTTTTCTATCAAGGAGTTTATGGAAGATGAGTCATTAGATTGAGTTTATTGTGGATAACAAGAGCTGAACAGTGAAATTAGCTATGTGTATGGATACATTCTTATGTTACAAGATGACTCTCGACATTCCTATATCCTTAGCTGCTGTTCTTTGCTTCTCAAAAGCGTTACGTAGGTTTACAATTATCCACCGCTGGACAGAGAAGGAGAATAGGTCTTTCATGTCTCCAGAGATGCTGTTGCAACATCATCACTTTTTGAGAAATTTGGGGGAACTTCAAAAATTAAGTTACATAATATTGTGGTAGGCCAAGTGACTTTTATTGTCTGTTGCACTACACTTTAAAGTGACACACAAACATGACACTATTTTTCAGTGTAATCATCAAGTCTCTATAAACAACTATCAGAATGTTCTATCAATTGTCCAGTTTTTCAACAATAGAAATCTGCTTCACAGTTACAGAGCCATTTGAGAACCACTATGTGAATGACCTAATCATTGGAAAATCTCGGATTGCTGCAAATCAGTTCCTCATTTGTCTGAACATTGTTATCTGTCGTTGATATTGATGGCCTTCATTTTTGATCAGCATCGCACTTGTCTGTGCTGCCTTGGCCAAATTTTTGACAGCATTTCACTATGGCTGGACACAACATTGCATTTGGTCCAACACCAGAATTTCATGGTGAATCTGGGTGCAATTTGCACTTTCACTGATAAGAATCATACTCTCCCATGTACTTCAGCTTTGGCATATGTTTCCAGGTGATGCACCATTTCACTCCGTCACTGTGATGCAACTTTTATACATACCGCAGTAGAACTCTGTCTCCAGGAAACCCAGAACATTTACTCTCTTCTGAAAAAGTGCCACTCTCGTTGCCCAATGGTTATTACATTAGATGACGTGTAACTTACTTTGGAGTCCTCTCGTAGCTGCCACCCTTTACTTTCCAACACTTCTAGGTTATTCTTCAGAAAGAATTCACACATTAGTCAGATTCGTAGTTCTTTGATTGCACTGGTAAATCTTCATTTTATCACCAGTAACAGTGTCTGAAATACATCTATATAGTTTCCTTCCCGGACTCTGCTTAACATTTATTTGCGCCCTTAGAAATGGATGTTCATTTGTTGATCCGTCACCCATTAAGAAGAAACTTCCGTTTTTTTATTTATTTATTTATTTATTTATTTTTTTTATAGTTCTATAGAATGTTGGACATAGCTGGAGACAGTCTGTAGGAACATCTCAACAATCATGAATATCACACTGTTTGTTTTTTCTTGACATATTTGTTACAAAGTGAGAGATTTTTCCTATATCACTGCAGTAGTGGCAGGCCCTTCTTTTGTTTTGTCTATCAATGAAGTACATCCTTTATGAAACTCCAAAAACCACCCAATTACCAGCTGAGAGACAGTTTCTCATAAGCTTGTATCCAACAATCATTGTTTTCAGACTCGCATAATCCACTTTCAAAATTATTAAAGATAATATCATAAGTGTTTCACTCTTCATTTCCGTACAGGTGACAACTGGATGCTATATAGATGAATGCAATTGCAGCCCTTGCAACTAAAATAATAAGCCCAGCGAGTTGAAACTGCCTTTAGTTTCTTGAGAAATGTACTATTGTAAGCCGTATCTTCAGTAATTGATTTATTTATTTATCATATGGCATGCATTAAGATGTTTTGAATCAAAAGAATAGCTGTACATATTCAGAGATAACTAAGCTACTACATTTCAACATAGCTCTTCCACATAATATAATACAAATGGCAACAGTTATAGGAGAATATCAAAGCTTTTTGTATAGTCTATCACTCCGATTGTCACTATCAGGAAGTCTTTGAGGGGGGTTGGGTTGTCTGGGGAAAGAGACCAAACAACGAGGTCATCGGTCTCATCGGATTAGGGAAGGAAGTCGGCTGTGCCCTTTCAAAGGAACCATCCCAACATTTGCCTGGAGCGATTTAGGGAAATCACGGAAAACCTAAATCAGGATGGCCGGATGCGGGATTGAACCGTCGTCCTCCCGAATGCGAGTCCAGTGTGCTACCACTGCGCCACGTCGCTCGGTGGAAGTCTTTGAAAGGATCCTTGTAGGCACATACAGAACATGTTGGTGCAATGTAAGCAACTGCATGTCATTCAGCACCACAGTCACAGGATGGTGATGGAGATTTCCCCCACTCGTGGAAACTGTCTGTACATCTTTGCCATCAGCATTTTCATTAACTGGTGACAATGAATTCACCTTTGGCAAGAATCCTGGCTGTGATAAGAGTGGGGTGTCTTGATTTCAATCTTTAAACTCTACAGAGAACATATCATTCAATATTGGAAGGTTGGTTTTATCAACAGTCTTCTAATATTCACTTTGTAGCGTGTTCTTCCGTCTGGCGTCAGAAGATCGTAGGATGCATTTACGTAAACTTATGGCTTGACTTTTTTTGGGTTCATAAGCATTTTATCTGTTATTACTTTTTGTTGTAATTTCATGTACTGACACATTCCATGACCCTTGGAGATTTGCTCCTCAGTTTTGTCCTTTGGAACTAGATGTGCAAATAAAAATTAAAAAAAAAGGCAGAATGTGACTTAAGATAGGTATAAAGTATATGGCAGTAGATTACATTGACCCATTAACAGTGTTAATGGATTCGTTAAGATCACATCTGTCTTTTTCACATATAGGCTATTATGCACTCTGCTGTTGAGTACGCAGATCCGAGTGATGATACTCTAAGTGTCTGCTGATTATCCCCAACTAGGGCAACAGAGTGCATGAAGAATGTTATTTCTGCATTTGATGTTAACAAATGTTCATGTCAGGTGCTCCTGAAAAGAAGGTGTTCTGTGTTAGGCAACCCTTAGGGATTTTGGCTGCATCTTATGATGAAGTTTGTCTCCCTCAAAATGGACACTAAGGACTCTGATTGCCAATCTGTTGGATGGATGAAAATGTGCAACTTCTGTTTTATTTGAGTTAGGTTGTGGCCGTCATTTACGGAAGTATTGGCTTAAGCTGTACCGATCGTAAGTCGGGATATCTTTAGTTGTTTAGGAGGCTTTGCATTGGATATATATCGCCACATAGCTGGGCAGACCCCATAGCCAAACTTTCTGTACTGTGTTGGATTAAATGAGAGAGGAGTGAGGACGGATCCCTTCAATAAGCCATTATTCAATACTTTTGGACAGTTAGTGTTGTATTCCATAGTCACAGTAAATGTGCTTCCAGCTAACATGTTGTCAGTTTGGTTTGTTGTCCGTCTGTATGGAATAACTTGTTATAATTTATAAGGCAGCCCTGTCTCCGAACCATATGACGTGTTGCACTTACAAGGGCATTGTCTAATCTGACATGTTGTAACATGCCTTGAAATTTTTTACACAGGAAGAATACACCGAAAGAATGACCAAGTCAAAATTTTAGCTGCTAAGACTCCCCTGCAAGTATTTAAAAAAATGTCAAATTTGTTGCTCGCCAGGTGGCTGGAGATATGCACATTTCTACCAGAGCTGTAGTGGACTGCACATGGTCGTGGTTGGTGCATATCTGTTGTTTACAGCACATCAATAAACAGATAACATGGCTTGGCATTATCATAATTTTTAAAATAAATTTCAGTTTTCATGGACAGTTTCTTTGAAACAAGTGTCTACATTGTTCACTCAAATTTGCAACTCATTTAATATCCACAATAATTACCAATTGGTTTTGCAGTAGCATAAGTGTTAACATAGGTTAATTCTTACAAAGAAGAAAACAGCAACCAGCCACTATTAATACTGCTATTTATTTAGGTAAATAGCGCCGTTACTGGTTTTGAACTGGCAAGTTCATCATCAGACAGCTGTTCACATGATTTTCACTTTACATTATCGCCCATTTTCGATTTTTATTATTCCACTGTTGCAAAGTATTTTTGGTGTGTTGTTGCCGTAAAAAATTCTGTGCGATTTTGTTGCAACAACACACCAAAAATACTTTGCCACAGTGGAATAATAAAAATCAAAAACAGATGATAATGTACAGTGTATCTTGAAAATCATGTGAACAGCCGTCTGATGATGAATTTGGCAGTTCGAAACCGGTAACGGCGCTATTTACCTAAATAAATAGCAGTATTAATAGTGGCTGGTTGCTGTTTTCTTCTTTGTAAGAATTAACCTATATTAATTGTACACAGCCATGGTCTCACCATGTATGTTTTAGACAAAATAGCATAAGTGTTAACAATGAATATAAAACTGAATTAATTTTCATTGTGTTTAATGCTTAATGTTAAGTAGTGTGCAAACCTGCTTTCATAAAATCTAACAGAGAATTGTGTAAATGGAAGAAATAGTTGCAAGGAGTAATAAATATGCACCAAAATGAAACTTGCAAAACTGTGTAAGAAAAGCTATCAGAAACATTTACTTTACAGGGTGAGCACAAAGTCCTCCTACCCCCATCAATAACCGACATAAACCCCTAAACTCAAATAAATAACCTGAACAACACTTTTTTAGTGGAATCTTCTTGAGATGGGAACTGTGTAGACCTTGTCATGAGAGGCAGTGCACCGTTACCTATGGATATCTACAAGATTGGGCTTTCCAAACTGCAGCTTAGGTGAACATTGCCGATTTCAAGTCTTCTTCAACCTGTTTAAGCAAATTCAAGAAATCATGCAGTATAGGAATCCCAAAACAATGAAGTTTGGTTCAGGCAAAAAAGTAGAGGAGAGGAGATGCCATTGATTTGTAACTGATGTGAAGGCAAAGCTTACTGATATTCCCACGTCTGCTGTGTCGAATGCTGGTCAGTCAGGTTTTTTAAAAGAACTGTGAATAAACTGCTCTTTATCATTTTGAGCTGTAAAAAGACAGAGCCTATTGTGCAACTGATTAATGCTATGACATATTCATATACAACAATGTCAGTGGTAAGTATGAGTGGTTTACTGTTTCCACAGCTTTATATCTGTCTTGAGGGACCTCAAGGCATATTGGAACCAAAAATAAAAATACAAAAGGACTGTTTAGTGGCAAAAATCTTATAATTGACCAATCAAAATCTGGAAAAATTGGAAAGAATAATTTTCAGCATTCCATTTGAACCGGTTTCTAACCAGTTGCTGAAATTAATTCATTGCTTTTGTTTGACTCTTGTCCTGGGCATAATGGTACCCCCATCTTTCAGACTGCTGACAACATTTGATGTTTATCAGGAGAGCAGTATTCTTAAATTCCAGTCATTTGTGCACTGTCTGTTTGTGTCAGCATGTTTTATGACTTGCTGTAAGTATGCTTGGTAAGCAGCACAAGAAGCAGGGCAATGGTCAGGACTATTCCTCTCTCCACCTCAGTTCTGTCCAAATAAATCTATTAATTGACTGTGAAGTGCCCGAAAGCATTAATTTTTCTTTCAGCAGGTGTTCCTGTTGTAAGGAAAACGCTTATTTTCGTCATTCAAATGACACACTGCTTCATTGTGATGACTGTGAGGAATAAAGAAGGAACCTCTTAGTAATAAAATATACATAATTGAAAAATTTTCGTAAGAATGGTGCTACAAGAATTGTTATAAAGTGGTGTATGTGTAACAAATATTTCATTTCCATAAATTAATGTCATGATTAATGGAATTCGTGTGTAATGTAACATCAAACATTGTATTGATTTATGTTCCTCTGCTAGTCACCTCTGCAAGAATTGCATATGCAACAGTTTAGCTATCGATATGAACTGCCTCGTATTCAAAACATTAATGATACATGACATTTTGTATATGATGTAGGGGCTTCAAATTCACCTGTGTCACTCTGGGTATTTGCACTATGTGGCACTACATGCTCTTGTCACAGCTGATATTGCACTAGTGTCACAGGTAGGACTGTGCAAACTGCTGTCACAAGCAGTTCTTCATGTGACAAAAGTGAGTAACTTCAGCTGAGTTGCAGTGCATCTTAACAACTACAATTTTGACGCTGTCTTTGTTCATAAAAAGTTTCAGGGTGGATTTTCAATGTGTTTGATTGGACCATTCCCTTGTTAAATCAACTAAAGTGACTGATGCTTTCTTCTCCACTTGATATCTCACTTCAGTGAATGTTGTTAGTGATAAGACATGATAAGCAAAGCTGTGTCCTGGTTAGAATCTAACTCACTCAACAAGAAGTAATTTAAATAACGAGGCATAAGTCAACCTTCTGAAAAGTTTTTGTAATGATCCTTGTATGTATAGTGCCATGAGGAATCTGTCACATGGATCTGATATCATAGCTGTGATGATGTTACAGTCTATTCACCAATCAATACAAGCTCAGTGTGAGAGTTTGCTTAATATTTATTGTCATATATAAGTGTGACATACATGGAAAATATCCAGTTATTAAAAGGACTAATCTGGAACAAGAATATGAAGGAAACTTGTAGAAGTTAGTTGTGTTTTCTTAACACAGAACTGTTGTTATAATTTAAGTGGTAATTTTCATGACATATATTTTTACACAGTTCGTAACAATTTATATTGTCCTTGTGAAATCTTTAAAATACATTTCAGTTTAGCCCTCTTTGATAAACTATGTGTTTTCATATCTTTGCAGGTCCTAAGTGTGCAGATGATATAGATGAATGTGTTGGTCCAATTAAACCATGTAAAAATGGCATATGTATTAACAATAATGGTAAGCATTCTAAATTAAAATTTGATATAGCAGTGCATAAAATAACTTAAGTCACTTACGTTCACTTTAATCACCTTCCATTTTTTCCTCTGTGTCAAATAACTTTTAAATCTTTCTTGAACATGTTTTTCTTTGCAGGCAGCTATGATTGTTTCTGTACACCCGGTTATGCTGGAGCATTTTGCGAGTTGGATATTGATGAATGTCTCTCAAAACCATGTTACAATAATGCAACCTGCATTAATCAAATTAACAGTTACAGATGTACTTGTACCGAAGGCTACACAGGTGTGTATTATTGCTAATATGCCACACAGATAAAGAGGATTTTGAGGATGGGTGTGTTAGCCAAGCTAAATAATCAAGATATGATTAAATGAGACAGATATGTTGACCTTTTGAAGGAAATTTTGTATCTTCGTTTTATACTGAAATTTTTTTCTAGTAGCCTTTGCAGTTTTATGTTATTGTATCATTCTGGGTTATTCATAGAGTGATGTGATATTTTTACTTTACTGTAGCGGAAATATATATTCTGGTGCTGTATTATTTTCAGTTACCCATGACCCATTTACACTTTTTACAATTTGCAGTTTGCAATGGAAAATTCTTATACAGTATTACAATTGAAGTCCAATTGGATTGTATAAGATAACACTTAGAGTGACAGTATAACTACCTAATTCAACTCAAGGTTCTTCTGTGAATGATTGCCCATCCTCCTGCAAGTCTACCTTGTAAACCATTTTTTACAATACAGAAAGGGGTGTTAAAGGCACATGTTTTGACAGTATACTCTGAGCGAATAGTTTCCACCAAGGGAATACTTAGTATCATTTAATTTGCATTGTCATTAATGTCTACTGTCCACAATTGTAAGCCCAGTCAAGTGCTGCATCTTTGTGGACAATGTTTCTATGTACTGCTCATTATCCAGTATTAACACAGTTGTTGACAAAAATAAAGAGGTGAGAGAAACGATTTATGCATATTTATTTCACCAAACTCTTGTAGAGAAGAGTTATCAAATGAAGAGCAAATACGAAAGCAGTGACCAGTATGTCTTGATGTTGTTGAGGGCATAATGAGTTTGAACAAGGCAGACTGACAAGTCTTCAAGAACTGGATTTGTCATGCCATAACATTTTGACTGTTAGAGAATTTGCTGCTATGATACTGCTGCATGTGTGGAGTCAGTAGATAGAAGTGCGATGAGTAGATACAGCAACACACAGCATGACCACAGCACCATCATTTGGCCACATAATTGTAACTCAGCTTTAGCTGAAAGGTTACTTTGATGCTGGAGCACTGCAGTTGTTATGAACTTGTCTGTGTCGACGGTCGAATGTTGTCTACTGTGGGCTGTACTGATGGCATGCATGGCATTACATTATCTTGCATTGTTCAGAAACCACAAATGTCTTAGACCCCAATCATCTTGTGAATATTATTGATGGCATGATGATTGGCAAAATGCATTATTTCCAAGGACATTCCACCTTGACCTGTCATATAATGATCACCATCTTCATGTTACACATTATCATGATCACTACAGTTGAGCAGCTTGTGTTGTGGCAACATAGTGCACAAACACCAAGTATGATGAGTACAAGATGCATATTGATTCATACATATTTCAGCCAATCTGAACAAAAACTGTCCACCATAGCGGTTTTTGATCCTGAGGTACTGCTTCCATTCAACTGACTTCAAGTATCGTATTTTAGCAAGACAGTACTTGCAGTGGGATATGCAAGCCTTCTTTACCACTCCTTCACTAGCTCTCTCTCTCTCTCTCTCTCTCTCTCTCTCTCTCTCTCTCTCTCTCTCTCTCTCTCTCTCTGTGTGTGTGTGTGTGTGTGTGTGTGTGTGTGTGTGTGTGTGTGTGTGTGTGTAGGGGGGTGGGGGACAGTTTATGAGGCGTCAGCAGTTTATTTGGAGCTGATCTCAAAAACACTGTTGAGCCTGAAACATTTTGTTTCCCTGGAACATTTCTTCATTGCCAATACTGCACTCTTTATATTTTATGTCCTGTTGGTCATTCCTACTCCTTATTCGCAAATAGGTTGTCAGCCTATGGTTTTACACTGGAAACCAGCTTTGATCAAACCAAAAATCACTTTTATCTGTAATGAAAATGTTCTGGCAATATCCTTCTCTATTACTAAAGCTGAAACGTATCTCAATAGCCATAGGTTGAAGCCATTTATTTTCCTCTTGTGGAGTCCACAAATGCAGCATCAGTAACTATGAGTCTGTTGCTATTTTTTGCTTCACTTGAATGTGTAATTTCCTCTCCAAACCCAGTATGACAGTCACATTTCTTGGCTTATCACATAAATGTTTAATTTTTGTACACGCTGTTGACAGAAAAATTAAATAAGTCTTTCTAACTCACAGTCCCTTCCAAACAAAAATCACTCAAAACCTGGGTGTTTTTTTAACCAAAACTGTACCAAAGACTTATTTGCAAATTCCACTATGTTATTTTAGTGGCCTAGTTATGAGTTGTGTGCTGTCTGCTGGCAGGTAACTTTCAGCAAATGACTGTATGCAAACCAACAAATCTATTTCTAACAGAAACTAATCCGATTTTGTCAACCATTGACAACTACTACATAAACTCTCCATCAAATAATATTGTAGTTTTAAAACCGATTACAAAATTTTGTGATAAATGCAGCCTTATTCTGTAAAACTATGAAACACTCAGAGATGCTTATGGCTTTCAGGTCAGAAGTCACAATAAATAAATAAAAAAAGATTGAACGATGGCATCTTTTGTTGTGTTCGCGTGATCCTTCGAGTATGTAGCAGCCCATATTACAGTTGCATCATCTCTAGACACGACATGGCAGACAATATGAAAACAGTGCAACAAATAGCATTGCAGACGATGCAAATACACTGAGAAATGTTTACTGCCAGTGTGGACAGAAACAGAAACAAGAAACAAAGTCAGAAACAGATGTGATACACTGCAGGAAACAATGTTTCCAACAGAAACATGTCTCATGTCAAAGTATCTATGCGACTTCACACTACTCTTCGCAGTTGTGGTGTCACTAGTGACTATCAACTTTTGCGAACGCTGTGAACTGTGTGCATTTCGATTATTCATTTCCTTCATAGTGTGTGACGTGTGTGCACAATATGCCATTTCAAAGCAGTGCATTGAAAGTACACCACAAATATGTCACACATATCGTTAAAAGTCAATTAAGAAAGCATCATTGATGTAAGACTTCAAGAGATTTATGGTAGGTAATGCACCATACAAAATTCAGATCAGTAACCTTTAGCTTAATGAATAACATAATGGTTAGCTGGCTTAGAGGTTATAAGTTCGAAACTCGCTGAATGCCAATAATTTTTTTTTCAACTTAGTGGTTAGAGAATGAACTATGAAATAAATATTTGCCTGATTATTTCCAAATGTGTGGTGATTCTCGAGTGTGTGGTACACAGAAACCTAAGAGCACTGCTTACATTTCTGTGAATGAAATGAGCAGCAATAAAATTCATATTGTTCCTTGTCAGAAATACTTTGCTGTTCATTTCTGAATATATGGGGATTTCCGAGTGTGTGGTTAGGCAGGAACCTAAGAGAACAGCTTAAATTGCTGCAAGTGAAACGATGGGCAATAGAAATCATATAGCAATTGACGAATTGATAGCCTCATTCCTGGTCGCCTTCAAAGTGCCACCACATTATGATTACGTCAGTTCCTGCAAAAAGTAGTGTGAAACGTACTCGACCCATCGTCGTTGTGCGGTGAAGCTAAATGTTGCAAGTTATGTTGGCAACACCAAGAGTGGATTATGTCTCTAACATCTCCACTCTCTGCAACAGCCAAAAATATTCCTTTAATTCTGCCATCACTCATGCTGAGAACTGTCTGTCTTTTGTGCCAATTATAACTCGTTTAGTCACATCATATGTCAATAGGAAGAAAATGGGTGAAGTAAAGTGAGATGTCAAGAAAGAACCTAGAATCGAGTAAATCTTACTAGGAAGAAATGTAAAACTGGGAATTTTTAGCATTGACCTTATGGGGTTTTTCACAGGGGCTACGAATTTGTGGCATAGAATCACGAAAAATGCAAAATTGGAGCACATAAAATTGGTCCACTATATACTTTAAACTTCTTTTCCTTCCTTCCAAGTATGCTGAAGGCTTCGCCAAATTCTTTGTTCCTGTAATGTCTGTAACCTTGTCTCCACTACACTCCTGTTCCCACCCTCTTGCTTTCATGCCTGCCACACACACACACACACACACACACACACACACACATATGCACTGTTACCTTTTTATTCCCTTCTAGTTCATCTGTTTAAACTTCTCTTGTATTTTTATCTCTTTCTCTTACTTAGGATCTTCCATATCCCCATTTTACCCTTCTGATCCCATACTCCGTCTCCTGCATGTTCCACACCAGCACAGTCTTTCCTAACCCATTCTGTCTTGTTTTGTCCATTCTATGTGACACTATTTCCTCTTGACCTGAAAAAGAAACTTCATATTTCACCATCACATGCAGTGCTATCCTAGCTGTGTGCAGACAAACACAGAGATTCCTGTGCCCTCTCTTCTGTACTGACTTATCAACAAACACAGACCCTCATATCTCTCCTTGACCTTAACACTGTTATCTGAAAAACATGGCAGAAACACCTGTTCCCATGAGAGCAAAATCCTCTTTGTCACACTTCATCGTTCAGCCACTTTTTCAAAGTCCTTCTCAGTAGCAGGAACCTGACTCTGGAATAACCTCCCACATTTTATTAGAGAACTGAATTACACTTCCAGCTTCAGATGACAGTTATGATATATCTATTAAAGCAACAATAAGGATTACCATTCTCCCTGTATGCACTCGTTACTCTTGTACATCCTTCTTTCCAATCAGATCATACTTTTTTCACAGTATTCTTAGCTGATATATAAAAATTATATGTTTGAGGAAATGTAAGACATGTTATTTGCCTTAAGTGTTACACCTTTTCACACAGCATTCTTCTATCACACGTCACTGTACTTCACTTCTTGCTACAAGATGAACATATTTTTGGAAAAACCGATTTCATATATCTCAAATGCTGAAAAGTTAGGGGGTGGGGGTGGGGAGGAGGGGGGCACCATTATAAAGTTTTTGCCCCAGTTCAGAAAAATCGTAGATCTGGGGCTGAAGTTAGTTTCAGGGCAATCAAAGCATGTTACTGTAAAGTCTGGACGTTGGTATTTCTGATGAGTGGTGTCAACATACCTGACTCCTGTGCTTGGCCAAAGTTCTCTGTCTCATACCATAATGAAGTTCTATTTGTTAATAACTTTTAATTAACACAATTTTCAGCAAAATTAATAACACTAATGTAATCAGTACAGCAAATAGAAAATCCTGAATAATGAATTTAATTGAATCAAAATCTGATTAAAGTTTTTATAAATTTGAGTACATATAACACAGTTACTTCATAGGTACCAGACTGAAAAGTTAAAAATGAGAAAAAAAATTATTAGTGGGGTGCAATAAGAGAAAAAGATAGGTTACAGCCTGCTCTGTTTCAAAGTCTGCAGACTTCACATCTTACAGTGTGCTCTGAAGTCGGTTTGTCATAATAAAGTTTCTTGAAAGCAAATGTCTGAACATTATTAAGTATTACCATGTTGTAAGTGCATTATATTGTTTTAAATAGTTCATATAATAACTTCAGATAGTAGAGAACAGGAGATAGTGTTTTTTTTTACTGTGTCGTGTTGCAATGATGTAATGTTACAGGTCATGACTGTGAAACGGACATTAACGAGTGTGAATCTCAACCGTGTGAAAATGATGGAATATGTATAGATGAAATTGGGTCATTTTCCTGTCAATGTATGCCAGGATTTACAGGAGTGACATGCACTGCTAATATAAATGAATGCATGGTAAAGTGTTTTGAATTTTATACTGAAATTATTTTCTTATGACTACTGTAGTTGTTTTTACATCAGATGTACCTTTTGTTCCTTAGTCTTCACCTTGTTCAAATGGAGGAATCTGTATTGATGGCATTAACAGCTATATGTGTAACTGTACAAACACTGGTTATGAAGGTCCACACTGTGAACTAAATATTGACGACTGCCAACAAAATCCATGTCAGAATGGAGGAGAGTGTATAGACGGATTTAAGGACTATGAATGCAGGTGCCATCCTGGATACAGAGGTAATCCCTATGTGAATTTTGTTCTTCTTGATGTGCTAATGAATAACCATTGTAACTGATATTTGCCCCTTAGAGAATGTACTACACATGGATTCTGACAAATGTAACATATTATATTATAAGTTTCCAAGGTAATGTAATTATTTGTGATAAGATGAATAATGGTATAAAAATGGTAGCTATTATAAAAGTGGGATTAAAAGTACAGAATTGATTTGATCCAGACATTCCCCTTATACCATATCTGGTAATTTGCTAATCAAATCAACAGTATCTGTTTAGCCAAGATCAGTCTCCTTACACTTTTGGCACCACTAAGGAAGTTACATTATATCAGGTGTCCTTGATGGAAGAATCTTCGTTGATCCATTATGGACCATGGGACGATGGCTGGCATGTATTTCTTGATGCAATGATTTACCAACAGCCGTATGTATTGTAGAAATTTATTTTATAAACTTCTTATGTGCTACTACTTTCGGCATTACATTGATGCAATCTTCAGGCCCCACACATCATAGTTGTAAAATAGCTGTACACGGAAGGAGCCATATAACTGGATCCGTGAATCAAATCGTTATGCAACAGCTCTTGGTGGCCATGCGACACAGACACTCTTTCTTACTTCTCTTCTATCAGTCATATGTTGTAGGGATCCCAGATACATGAACAGTACTCAAGAAAAGGCCAAAAAAGTGCCTTATAAGCCACTTCCTTTGTGGATGAGTTACATTTCTCATGTATCAGTGTCTGGCATCTGCTTCTCTCACTATTTGTTTTATATGGTAATTCCACTTAAGGTCACTCTGGATAGTTACTCCTAGACATTTTAGGGCACTGTTGCCATGTGTAATGATTTTCTTTTTGATGACTATAGTGATACTATTCCTTCTCCTGTTTGGTGTACTACTTGTGTGTTGATTCTTAAACATCTGTTTACTTGATGTTGAGGTGTATATTTATGGCTGTTGTGAATGAGATTTATTCTACTACTAAATTACATATCTCAGTTCAATTTAAATGCTGTTTATTAATATCAGTCAGCTCTCCATTGTATAAACACTTCAAAGTTACACATTTATTGCTAATAGTTTACCACCAAATCAAATATGAAACAGTCTTTCATCTAGGCCCACCAAAGGCTCATAGCAGTCAGTCACAAACTTCCCTTTGTTTGCTGAGCCTGCTACTAAGCGTTGGCATCAGTGATTATATTGCATTCAAACATGCAAGGGTACTGCACCCTTTCAGCTTGTTTGTTATTTATGTCAGTGAAATCAAAACTACTTAATCTTCAGTAATGTATTTTAGCTGAACAGTTTGAATAACTCACCTTGTGTATAATAATTGTTGTGATACACTGTGTTTGTATCCTAGAATTTTGCAGTATAGTACTAATCTGCGATCTTAGTAAATGAGTGTTTGTAAAATGATTCTTTAATATAGTTTTCATTTAAAAAAAAAAAAGATCATTCCACTTGAGACCTGTGGAATGTACATTAGCTTATTTGTTTCAGTTGTAAATATTTGTCATGTATTATTGTTTTTCTGACATCTTCTACATCCTGGAGGACCTCCTCACTACGGATAAATTGGAATGAAAGTAAATCTAATCCAACATTATGTGTTGCCCCATTTAACATTGTGACAAGTGCCTAAGACGGAACATGTGTATGGGACAATCAAGAAATTTACATTTGAGGGTGCTGGTGTTGTGCATATATGTGCAATGTAGCACAACTTTGATGTGGGTACATAAGTAACAACATGTAGGCAATGGATTAGTGTAGCATTTATGTATTTCCAACATGCATGCTATAAATGCAGAAATGTGAACTGTGGTGATGTTATTACCAGATGCATCCAAACAGGACTAATGTGCTGTTTTTCTTTTGTTGGCTTAAAAGACAAACATCGGAGAATGAAGAATTTGTATGGAGCAGCATTTCTGTCAAACACCACTGTGCTGCTACTTCATGATAACTCACGTCATCATATCACAAATGTAGTAAGGCAAAAGTTACACCAACTCAAGTGAAAGACAGTTGAGCATCTGTCCTATAGTCCTGATCTGTCCCTATGTGATGCCTTTGGTCCCTTAAAAAAGGCCTTTAAGGGTTGACACTTCCTGTCAGAGGAGGATGTGCAGCAGGCGGTTTCAGACTTCTTCATGCAGCAGGACATGGTATTTTACAAATGGGTATCTTCAACCTGGTGTGTCGATTGGATGATTGCCTCAATGCTGACTACAGCTTTGCCTGATTGGCATACTGGTTGTGGACTGTACAGCCTTCAAACTGAAAGTTCCTCCTCATCACCCCTGATACTTTGATACTGCAGATTGCTATTTGTGCTACTGTTTCATCAGGCAGCATTTTAAGATTCTACAATTGATTAAAGTTTGTTTTGATTACTGAAGTTTAAAGAAGTTATTTAACATTTAACTAATGCATTATCATCATTATTTTTGCAGGCAAGAACTGTGAAATTGATATAAATGAATGTGAAGTAAATCCTTGTGAATATGGTGGTACTTGTCTTCAGAGATCAAATGAAACTTTATATGGAAACATATCAGATTTACCTGATGTTTTTCATCAAGACTTCTCATACAGTGCAGCTGAAGGGTAAAATATGATAATTCTTATTTTTGTATTTGAACTGTAGTTTTTATGTTTATTATGTAAATGTCGTCCAAAAAATTTAGTGCTCTCAACTGCCAGTGTTACAGCTAACATAAACTGTTATAGCTTGTCTGTAAGCTCACGAGTGAGCAACTGAGTCCCACTCTGCCGTCCCCGCTATGTCACAAGGCGCTTCTCCAGGCTATGTCACAAAGTTCTACTGGCCTTGTTGAAGCGCATGCTTTGAATCTGTGGTGGCAAAGTGTACAGATATGTGGGGGCAGCATTTATCTTTAAATAAATGCATTAATAGCATACGGAATACAAAAGGTGATTGCCTTCTTCAGGAACAGAATGTTGTAGAGTAAATTATATTAACATAGCAGTGGAAGTCAGGAGCCATATATCTACTTCAAATATAGAACTGAATGCCTGTTCATCTGAATGCATGTTCGTCTACTATCTCCTCCTAAAATGATGGATATTCCAATACAATTTTGAACACCATATAGTGCAGTTATTCTGTAGAATTCAAGGCTTATTCTTACTTTGCTACTAAGAGATAGAAGTTTTCTTTGAAAGGCTGCATTGAGATGCAAAAATTCTTGCTGCACAAGAAGTCTTTAAAAAATAACGAGGAATTTGTAATTTTGCATATTTTATTGTCTGATTTGCACCATGTTTTTGTAATTGTGTTTTTAGACATGTCTGAAAAGTATCTATTCAGTATTAGGCATAGTGGATATTTAGTCTGTTTCAGCTGTCAAAAAGGTTACGAGTGTTTTGATAGTAATAGCAGTTATTTATTTTATAAGAAAATGGATTAGAGAATTTGTATTAAATTTTGTTGCGAGAATGGAATATAGTGCATCAAAGCTTTAGAAATGTAAAATATTGCTTTTGGTGAGGCTGCTATGAGTAAATCAAGGGTTTACAAGTGGTGTAAGCATTTCAAAGAAGGCCTTGACGACATTGTAGATGACGAGTGTCCTGGGTGCCCCGTCACATCAGCCAATGAAATCGTGGAAAAAGTGAAAGAAGTGACTGTGAAAGATCACCAGATTGCAATTAGAGAAGTCAGTGATGATGTTGGCATATCTGTTGGCTCATGCCGTGAAATTAATTGTATCAGATGTTTCGGGTAAATTTTTTTCTGAAATTATTGAATTGTGAACAATAACAGCAGTGAGTGCAAGTTGTTCAGCAGTCACTAGATGAAGTCAACAGTAATATCAAACTATTAAAACAAGACATAATAGGTGTAGAAATATGACTTGACAGATATGACGTTGAAACTTAGGCTCAATCATCCCAATGGAAGCAACCTGGAAGGGGGGGGGGGGGGGGGGGGGGGGACAACCTTGACAAGTGCAGTCAGTATGAAGGTTATACAGTTATGCTCACTGTGGTCTTCAGTTTTAACAGTATACTGTACCATGAGTTCTTGCACAAGATGAAATGAAGAATAAGGAGTACTACTTACAAGTTCAGTGTCATTTGCATGAAGAAATCTGTAAGAAAGTCTGGCTTTGTGGCAGAAGAATTTTACGGTTTTTACTCCATGATAATGCACATTCTCACATTTCTTTGTGTGTTCATGAATTTTTGCCTTAAAACAATACTGTAATTATCGCCTAGCTCTGATGCTTGCTCCATGTGACTTTTTATGTTCTCAAAAATAAAGTAAACTTTAAAGTGGCAGTTTGCTACAAGCTAAAATTAGATTAAATATGGTTTGCTGAGAGGACTAAAAGCTGTCCAACAGAGTTCCAGAAGTATTTCAGGTGCTGACGTGTGTAATATGTAATGGGAAATGTTTTGAAGAGAATAACATTGATGTAGACCAATAAAGCAAGCCAGCATTAGACCCAGTATTTATCACAATAATCCTGTTGCTTCCACTAAAATTTGTTACCAAGATAAGTTTCATCAATATAAAAGAACATTTGATGAATGATTTTTCTGACATTTTACCAGCACAAGTGGCTGGCATTGTCAAAGCTTCACCCTGTGTTGCTGGTGGTGGACTGGAGCCAATCTTGCAGCCGCAGACTATATGTACTTGGCGTGCAACATCCAAAGGCTTTTCTGCGGTCAGTTCCAGTGCAGTTCTCCTCTTGTTAGTTAGTTGGTTGCATGTTCCATTGATCAATCGCACTGTATGGTAGCTGTTATGATGTGGAACGTGTCAAGTGCACAAGAAAGGCACATATGAAACAAGATTTTATATAGAGTTAAGGATTAATATTTCTATAATTTACCCTATTCCCTTAAAAGGCACACAATGCATATACTATATTTATAGATTTATTTTTTCCTATTCAAGGATTCATCTATGGTATAGAAGGAGTTGTCAAGGAGATACGATTTCAATTTATTTTTGAAGCTATTACTGCTGTCTGTCAGACATTTTATTTCATCTGGTAATTTGTTGAAAATTTTTATACCAGCATATTTACACCTTTCTGTGCCAAAGATAGGTTGGGTAAAGGATAGTGTAAGTCTTTCTTTTTTCTTGTATTAGAATCATGGATGTCACTGTTGTTTTTAAACTGGTCCATGTTGTTGAGAACAAATTTCATTAGCGAGTAAATGTACTGTGAGGCTGTTGTAAGAATTCCCAATCTTTTAAAAATCTGCCTACAAGATGTGCGACTATGAACCCCACACATTATTCTAACCACTTTCTTTTGAGCTGTGAACTTCTTGTCTAAATGTTGAGTTACCCCAAAATATTATTCCGTGTGACATGAGAGAGTGAAAGTATGCAAAGTATTTTAGCTTACTAAATCCTCAAAATTGGCAATTATTCTGATTGCAAAAGTTGCTGAACCTAGTCGCTTTAGAAGATCCAAAATATGAATTTTCCAATTAAGATTCTCATCTATGTGTACACCCAAAAACTTAGTATACTCTACACTGTCTACTGACTTCTGTTGATGTGTTATATTTATTGAAGGAACTGTACTTTTTGAAGCAGAAAATTGGATGTACTGTGTTTTTTTTCAAAGTTTAGAGCAGGCCCATTTGCAGAAAACCAATTAATGACTTTTCCAAAGACCTTATTTGTATCATTTTCAATTGGAGTTTCTTTTACCGGATTAATAATGATGCTTGTATCATCAGTAAACAGTGTCAGATCAGCTTCCTGTGTCAGATAGGAAGGGAGGTTGTTCACATATATCAAGAACAGAAGGGGACCCATGATTGAACCTTGTGGAACACCTAATGTAATTTCACCCCAGTCAGATGAAGTGGCAAACTTATTTAAATCACTTGACCCATATAAGGAAACCTTTTGCTTCGTGTTCTGTAGGTACAACTTAAACCACTCATATGCTATTCCATTTATACCCTAGAACTGTAATTTCTGTAACATAATGTCATGGTTCACACAGTCAAATGCTTTGGACAAGTCACAGAACATTCCTAGTGGTGACATTTTACTATTTAAAGACTGTATTATGTGGACAGTGAAGTTTTATATTCTTGTCTCAGTGGAACAGCATTTTTGAAATCCGAACTGTGATTTACTAAGTATCCCATTACTGTTGAGATGGCTAACCACTCTTGAGTACATTACTTTCTCAAAGATTTTTGAAAATGCTGTAAGCAAGGATACTGGCCGATAATTATTGACATCTGTGGTGTCCCCCTTTTTGTAGAGCAGCCTGACAATGGCATATTTTAACCTGCCTGGGAAAATACCTTGAGTTAAGGATGCATTACATATGTGACTCAAAACATCAGCTGTAACTGTTCCACATTGTTTTAATATCTTATTAGAGATGTCATCTACTCCAACAGAACATTTATTTTTCAAAGATTTAATAATTTTACTTATTTCACTAGAGGTTGTTTGGTGAAACTTAATCTGACTAAATTTTTTCAAAACAAACTCTTCCATGTACTGCGTGGCTTTTTCTTTTGAACTGTTCTCACCACTTTTTCTCCCACACTTAAGAAATGATTGTTAAATACATTAGCTACTTGTGTACTGTTGGTTAGGATGGTGTCCTTCTCATTAATAGTAATATTACCTACCCCAGTGGTTACTTTTCCTGTCTCCCTTCTAACAACATTCCATATTGATTTTATTTTATTGCCAGAATTGTTAATTTCTTCTCTAACATACACATTTCTTGATTTCCTTACAACGTTTCTCAGTATGTTACAATAATTTTTATAGTGTAAAACTACTTCTGGATCTTTACTAGTTCTTGCCATCTCATACAGTTTTCTTTTTCTTTCTGAAGACACTTGAATACCTGTAGTAATCCAAGGTTTCTTTGAAAAGTGTGTAGTGTTACATTTAGTAATTTTCTTTGGGAAACAATGTTCAAAAAGGGATATAAATGTATCAAGAGATATGTTTCATTTGTCATTAGCATTTGGCTCATTATATACATCTCCCCAATTAACATTTCTAAAGCTTTCTTTGAAGTGCTCTTTAGGTACTGGGTTGAGCGACCTTACACTTTTACTTAATGGTTTCCAAACTGTAAACCCTGTTAGGTTTTGTAAGTTAATCAGTTGTGCATCATGGTCTGACAATCCATTTACCACAGGGAAAGCATGTAAAACAAACACGTGCTTTCCCTGTGTAAATGGATTGTCAGACCATGATGCACAACTGATTAACTTACAAATTTTTATGGATGACAATGAGTGACCACATTGAGCATCGCAGATTGAGGAACTCTTAGAAAGAAAGGATATTTGGTGAATCTAGTCTTGTGAAAACAGTTTTCTGCCAAGGAAAATGGAATTTTTTTGTATTTTTAGGATAAGTAATTTTCATAATGTTGGCGCTATTTTTCGATTGATGCGAAAGTTCTCCTCATTTGTCGAATTACTGATTTCCTATAGCAGTCAATAACAATGGTTTCCTCCCATAATTGTTAGCACTCTTTCTTGGTATTCGAGTTAGCTGTGTGGTTTATTTTTGCATTTTTTTCTCATGCATCTGGTTGTGGCAAGGTTGACTTTTGTATAAAATGCAGCCTTTGTTTGGGACTGTCAGCATTAGGCAACAGTTCTTTTTGTTTCAACTCTTTAATACAGGATGTAATTATGTTAGAGGATTGAACCCTCTTTACTCCGAATATACCCCTTCTTTGCATCATGCACATTTTCTTGTGATGTAGTATGGTTATCCATCATTTCTGAATAACTAAGTATATCACAAAATACACAAACTGAAATGACTAATGCTAGTGACTAAAATTGCACTAGCAGAATCGACATAAATCACCATATGCTGCACAACATTTTCGGACAGGAAATGGGCAACTGATTTTGAAAATGCCTGTAGTGCAGTTCCAGGGTCCTTCGTGGAAAGGCCACTTCCCCAACCAAGAGCGTTGCTCACTCATGAGTTTCTTGACAGGCTATACATGGGAGACATATTTCCGGTAAGGGTGGCACCAAATAACTTACTAAGACAGTAGTGAAACCAATAAGTACCATTTAAAGAAAAATGTCATCATAATGTTTCAAATTGGTTTTGAATAACAGTTATTGGATGGAAAAATATGAATACTGCAAGCTAATGCAATCTACTTTGAAGTGATATATGAGCACTCACGATGCTTGTCTGAAGGTGGTTCAGAAAGTTAATATAAATATAATTCTGGTACATTTCTGTGAGAATCTGTTAATCATTACTTTTCAAGGTAGTCATCATGACTGTTCAAACATTTGTTTCATGAATACACCATGACTTTGAGGTCGAAATAGAAGAATTGTCAAACACCTGTGACCTAAGTTTTGTTCCATTTATCCAAAGATTTCAAAATGGGAAGGTACTAGGCAAGTTCTGTAAGATGGTTGTTCCAGTGCTTGTGGCCACAGCATGACAACATGCAGTTGGCATCTAGTGATAGGTTGGAGCTGTAACAAAGATTGGTGTACCAATGGAAAAAGCCTTTGAACTAGAATTGTGATTGTTTTCAGCAGTAATACAGTAAAAGCCATTAATCTGGCATCCGGGAGATGAGCACATTCAATAATCAGACATCGTTTCATACAATGAATATTTTGACGCGTTCAGAATAATTCAGTTACACTCAGCATTGGTCAACAATTTCAAGTTCTGTAGTGCAACAGTTGTTACAGTCACCTGCCAGGCAGATTCTCTCATGCACCAATTGCCTACAATGATTAAAAAGTGGTGTTTTAAAGTGTTATCACAATTAGTGCTGTCCTATATCACAATTACAGTAATGATGAGCATTGTTGTGCAGATGTTTTCTCAACCAAGCACCCCTCAAAACAAATTGGAAGTGAAATGTAAACATGTTACGATTATGGATGCAACAAAAGCTTGACATCATTAATAGGTTTAAGAAAGGTGAGAATAAAAATAATATTATGTAAGATTATAAAGTTGGTTCTTCAACAATCTATGACATTAAAAAAAATGTAGGTCAACTTCAAATGTTTGCATCACAGACTGTTGCAGTAAAAGACATTGCATCAAGAAAAACTTTGAAAAGGCCCAAGCAATGGATGAAATTTTGTACAAGTTTTTCTGTGCCAAAAGGGGGCTGAAGGAAAACCTGTAACTAGGTCTGTGATTATGGAAAAAGGTAAATAGTGCTGTGATGATATGGGATTGTCAGAAACTGAATGTGTATTTTCAGAACTTGTCATGGCTTGAGTCAGGGGAGTGCAGTAGGTGGTATAGCACTTAGCAGCCCCATCATGCAAACAAATCAGTAACAGCTTGCACTGTACATGCTTGAACATTGTCCTGTAAAATGATGGTCAGGTGCTGCAGAAAGTGTCATCACTTCTGTCTCTATGCTGTTCATTTTTGGAATACAACCTATGACCAGCTTACAGACAGAAGTGATGACAGTTTCTGCAGGACCTGGCCATCATTTTGCAGGACAATGCTCAAGCACGTACAGTGCAAGCTGTTACTGATTTGTTTGATTGATGGGGCTGCTAAGTGCTATACCACCTACTGCACTCCCGTGACTCAAACCCACGTGAATTCAACTCAATTTCTAAACTGAAGGAAACACTTCATGGCATTCGCTTCAGAACTGCTACAAATTGGTTGGGCAATAGACTGCACCCCTCGAACTGTCAACGCAACAGGCACTGTTAAGAGTATCCTATGACTTCCACATTGCTGGCAACAGGTTATACACAATGCTGGTGACTACTTTGAAGGTCAGTAAAACTTTGAAACATGTATCTATTTTGTACGAGCTGTAAATAAATAGTTTCCACTGTTAAAGTACCAACCCTCGTAAGAGGGGTGATCAAAAAATTTCCATTTGAGGTTGTTGCTGCTGCACATTCACAATGTTGGGCGACTTTGATGCAGGTATATAAGCACTGTGTCCGCCGCTCGTGGTCTCGCGGTAGCGTTCTCGCTTCCCGAGCACGGGGTCCCGGGTTCGATTCCCGGCGGGGTCAGGGATTTTCACCTGCCTCGAGATGACTGGGTGTTTGTGTTGTCCTATCATTTCATCATCATCCAGGAAAGTGGCGAACTTGGACTGAGCAAAGGTTGGGAAATTGTACGGGCGCTGATAACCACGCAGTTGAGCGCCGCACAAACCAAACATCATCATCATCATCATCATCATCATCATCACATATAAGCACTGACCTGTAGGCAAGGGATTAGTTTAGCATTTGTGCTTTGCCCCTGTGTGTGTGGTAAATGTAGAAATGTAAACTATGGTAACATTATTGCCAAATGAGTCCAAACAAGACCAATGTGGTGTTACTCTCTTCTTAACTCAAAGAACAAACATCAGAGACTGAAGAATGTGTATGGGGCAGCATGTCTGCCGAAAGCCACTGTTGTGGAACAGTGTGCTAAGGGATGTTGCTGCTTCGTGATAGCGCATTTCCACATACCACAAATGTCATAACACAGATGTTACACCTTCCACATACCACAAATGTCATAACACAGATGTTACACCAACTCATCTGGGAGACACTCAATCACCTGCCCCATTGTCCTGGTCTCTCCCATGCAATTATCATGCCTTCATACCCTTTAAAAAAGCTTGAAGGGTCAACAATTCCTGTTAGACAAGGATGTGGAGTAGGCAGTTATGGACTTCTTCATGCCGCAGGATACAGTGTTTCACCAAGGGGATATCTTCAACCTGATACATTGTGGGATTATGGCCTCAATGCTCATGGTGATTTTGTCTGATTGGTATATTAATTGTGGGCTGTACGGCCTTTGAAGAGAAACTTTTTGATCACCCCTTGTAGTTCTGGTGGGTAATTTCATTAGAAAAACAGAAATAAAGGAGTAATTGCCAATGCCAACAACAACAACAACAACAACAACAGGACACTGACTGCCTTCCAGGATGTGCTTCTAATAAAAAAAGTTTAAAGACTGTGTTACCATTCTACATTCAGAAAGGGCTGAAAGAATTGCTGGTAATTTAAAATCACTCAAGTGTTTAAGAAACAGAATCCTGTCAATATAAACATCATCTCAACATGATACAATATTCAAAGCAGTGAAGTAGCATGGAGAATACCAGATTATTACAGTATTTCATAGGACCATTAATTTTTAAGAAAGGTGTTCTATCGCATGAAAACTTGAGGGATCTAAGCACTGCTGAGCTTAAGGAAGAAGGGAGAAGATGGTTGACTGATGTAAGAAATATAATGAACAGGAGAAATGAACAAATTGGTTAAAATTGCAGTCTTTATCCACACTGGCATTGCCATTGTACATATGCCAGGATTTGTCCACCATATACAATACTTGCATGCAAGAAAGAGTCAACATATGAGAATTATGTCATATCTTTTCATGGAGAGTCTGCTTGTTGATCCTCCCAAATATGCCTCAGTCACTCTGTAAATCACACTGTCTGGACTAAGAAGTAGTCTACGTACATCAAAGATAGGAAGTTGCAGGCAATAAAGATTATAATATTAATATGCAAAAAAAAGTGTCTAAAGTCGCAAACCTTTCGAGGGCAGTGACCTACCAATCACACTTCCCGTGCACACCTTACTTATCAAATCAAAGTTTTAGTTCCAACAGTGCATCAGCTTCAATTTGTACTCACAAAGTACAGTGATCCAGGTCTGATTACCAATACAGTGCACATTTCAAATCATCATGAATGTTCCTAGAAGCACATATTAACCCACAACAGAAAAATGTCATCTTAATGATTAAAGCTCTACAGTACTGGTATCCGTGGTCCACAGTCCTTGCCTGGAATGAATACATTTTTCACGGTACATTCAGTTTTTCAGATGTACCTGCAAGCACAAGTTTTTATGCCACTATTAGTCATCTAAGTACACGAAAATGTGCTCCGCTTCTGTGTGTACTTCTTAAGTGACAATGTGGATGTATTTAAAAGAGTTTCAAATTTAAACTAAGAAACTTGGTGTAGCTTATTCCATTTCATGATAGACTGTTTGGCACAGGAACCAGTTTTCATAATTATAAAGAGAGACAGTCTCAGTTGCAAAGTTAGTATTATTATAAATAATGCATTTCACCTGGTTGAGGCTGCCTCAGATTTTTGAAAAGGCTATCAAAGTAATACAGATCACCGGCTGGTAGGGCAGTTAGTCAGAACAATGGCAACAAAAATCTGAGGAAGTCATAACCAGGTAAAACACATTATTTGTAATAAAAATAACTTTGCATCCAAGACTGTCTCTTTATATAAGAAAAAATGTTCGCTTTTTATTGTTCACATTCTAGCTTTAATTTGCCTGAGTGAGGGACACTATTTAGATTTTGTGGGCGTGATTACAAATGTTAAGGTTACCCAGATGTCTTTTTGAAATGAAGGTAAGGTCCTGCAAATCACTTAGTATTTTAAAATTAGCTCCAGGGACATGTGAGCAAAAGAAATTGTGTAGTCCAGTTTCATAAAACCTTAAGTGTATGAATCTTCCAGACCATCATAATTAAAGAGATTAGATGCAGTTCACTCCGTACATCTATATCTGTACTCTGGAAACCACTTTATAGTGTGTGACGGGTTGCATCGGGTACCACATCAGGCCATGATGTCACATTTGAAAAAATGATTCCTGTGTTGGGAGACAGGATGGCTGGATGTGACGCAATGAGGTGCAAGGCTCCATTGCTCATCTGTGTGCCCACTTGAAGCTACTGCCGTAAAGTTGCAGTGGCATCAAAAAAATGGTTCAAATGGTTCTGAGCACTATGGGACTTAACATCTGAGGTCATCAGTCCCCTAGAACTTAGAACTACTTAAACCTAACTAACCTAAGGACAACACACACATCCATGCCCAAGGCAGGATTCGAACCTGCGACTGTAGCTGTTGCGCACTTCCAGACTGAAGCGCCTAGAACCGCTCGGCCACTCCGGCCGTCTGCAGTGGCATCTATGTGTAAATGTGAGTGGGGGCATAGTATTGCACCATTCTGACGTGGTGGTTCAATTATTAATTTCTGTGTGGTTTTAACTGATTGATGCTGCTTCAAACTAGCATAGAGCTATTTTGTGGTTTTTAAAATGTTGTAAAAGAAAAATTTTAATAAAATGTGGAGATGCCCCATGAAGGCAAAACACATTGTTAATAAAAGAATAAATTGAAACCAAGACTGGTTTCAATTTAAGTATTCAACACACTGTTGCTGTACCTGGGAGCCTAATGGAGAGGAAGATACTTTCAAAGTGTAATGGCCAAGTTCAAGCACATGCCGCCCTGCAACTTCCTTGTATTTGGTCTGCTGAAAAAACATCTCAACCAGAAGTACTTCAACTTGGATGATGAATTGAAGAACACAGTGGAGGACTAGCTCCTGTCACAGCCATAGGAATTCTGGAAATGTGGAATCCTTCAGCTCATGAAAGAGTGGGATACTTGTGCTCAGACCTCTGGTCATTACTTTTAGATAAAGATTTCAGTCATACCAATGGTGTTGTTTCATTCTTTTTCTTTTGAACATGCCTCATATAATGATAGTAGGAAAGTTTTGGTAGAATGTAAATACTTTGGTAGTGAAAAGGAGACCACTCATTGAAAAGCAGAGTCGTTGGGTCATCGACAGGGACACACACAAAAGAACGAAAACTTGCTAGTTCTTGGAATACACGTGCGCCCCCCTCCCCCCCCCCCCCCCTCTCTCTCTCTCTCTCTCTCTCTCTCTCTCTCACACACACACACACACACACACACACACACACGATATATATGTAGATTAGTTGTTTATTTATAATTCAGCAGTGTAACAGTTTTTTCTTCTTTTCAGGTATGAATGTTTATGTATTCGTGGAACCAGTGGCATAAATTGTCAAGTAAACAACAATGAGTGTGAGAAACATTCTTGTATTAATGGTGCTTGTATTGATGGAATTGATTCGTATACTTGTGACTGTGAGCCTGGTTATGAAGGAGAATTTTGTGATGCCCAGATTAATGAATGCGAGAGATACAAGCCTTGTGGCAGCCATGGAAATTGCACAGATTTGCTAGCTGATTACACATGTGCTTGTGAAGCAAATTATGGTGGAAAGAATTGTTCGGTGAGGCTAACTGGATGCACAGAAAATGCATGTCAGAATAATGGCACTTGTAGACCATATTTGGAAAATGAAATTGATCATAAGTTCAACTGTACATGTCTCAGTGGATTTCATGGGGAGCTCTGTGAAAAGGTACATCACCTTAAAACAATTGTTATATAGAATGAATTTTTCACTCTGCAGTGGAGTGTATGCTGACTGCTGACGTGAAACTTCTGGCACATGAAAGCTGTATGCCAGACTGAGGCTCAAACTTGGGATCTTTGCCTTTCGCAGCCAAGTGCTGTACCAACTGAGCTACCAAAGCATCACTACAACCTGTCCTCACAGCATTACTTCTGCCAGTGCATCATCTTCTGCCTTCCAAACTTTACAGAAGTTCTCTTCCCAAACTTGCAGGACAAGCACTCCTGGAAGAAAGGAGTGCTAGTTCTCCATGTTTTGCAAGAGAACCTTGTGAAGTTTGGAAGGTAGGTGATGAGGTACTGATTGAAGGAAAGGTGTGAGGATGGCTCCTGAGTCATACTAGGGTAGCTCAGAAGGCAAAGGTACCGAGTTCGAGTCTTGGTCCGGCACGCAGTTTTAATGTGTCAGGAAGTTTTAATTGTTATATGTTTTTTACTGGTAAGTGATGTCAATTATTTCTCATTGAGTATAAAAAATTAGCAGTGACAGAAATTTGAGCCAGTATTAAGTCTGTAACATTAATTCTGTATATCTGCTGTTAGCAGAAGATATAATTATTTAGATCTCAAAGTTTTCCCAACATACTAAATAGCCAATAATTCAGGATTTTAGCTGTTTGTCATTTATTTCTCAGCATTATTTTTCAAGGTAATATCTATCAATCATCTGTAGATGAGCTTTGAAAACTGACATAAAATTCTCATGTGGTAGTGCTCATTAGTGTTCTGTGTGCATTTCCTGAAATTTCTGGCTATGTTCAATAAAACATTGTGAACATACTGAGTGAGTTTTGCTGGCATACCATAGTCATTATGCAATGGTGGGCTTCGAGCTTCAGCTCATAGTGCCCTGTAAATACGTTGAGCGGAATATACATTTTCCAAGAACACAGTTCTTTGATGGGCAAGCTCCTTAGGTATACTACCTCAACAGGTAACTGCCTCCATGCACAAGTGTATTAAGGACATCCAAGATATGTAACAAGAGGTGGTAACTTGAAGCCTTATCAAGCTACTATGCAGTGAGAGTGCACTTATGGAATACGGAATACCGTAGCGACTCACCATTCTTCCATCTAACCAGAATGCTCAGGTTAGCAAACAGCTATCCTTTTCTGTTTTTATTTTGAACTAGATGGTGCTAAGAATGGGATTAAGAAGCTGTAAAAATTCATAAATTCATATTGTTAATGGAGCCCCACAATGAAAGTATCATCAATATGCCTTCAAAACAACAGTTGGTTTAAGAGCTGCTACTATCGGAGCTCAAAGTCTTCCAATTCCTCCAATGTTTCCCACAAAGACAAAGAAACAGAGGGTTTACTCTGGTGACCCTGCCAGTCCGTTGAAATAAATATTTCTTAAATCTAGACAAGTTGAGGAATGAGCCTACTGAAACTTGCAGTGATGATGTCTGTCTGGAATTTATGTAAGACCATACATTAGTGCAGTGTCTGTATTTGACAGTGTCTGTAAAGTTTGATGTAATGTTCCTTCGGACATGTATGTGTGTCCAAAGGAATAGACACTGCTGACAATTTATAGCCATATCAAATCATGAAAAATACTTGAGAATTACAAATACGGTATCACCACAGCTATACAATTTATTGGAAACAGCTGAAAATTTGTGCCAGGCTGGCACTCAAACCCTGATTTCCTGCTTTATGTAAGCAGTCACGATAACTGATATGGCCATCCTTGCACGCTTCATGGACTGACCCAAACTTCCATATGTCCCAGTGTCTGCTGCCTGTAATACTGTGACAGTAGTGTGATTCCCACACAGGGAGAGACTTATTTATTTTCTCGTCAGATAATCTTGGCTTTGGCATGAAACACATTAGTGCAGTGTCTGTAAAGTTAGATGCAAAGTTGCTTCAGATATGCATGCATTAATGTATTTCATGCCAAAGCCAAGGCAATGTGATGAGAAAATTAAATAAGTCTTTCACTGTGTGGAGATCGCATAAATGTATGAGCACTATGGGTAGCAGCTACTGTTGCATATGGAAGTTTTGGTCTGTCCATGAAGTGTCCTCAGATAGCTGAAGTGGTTCAGATAACCACTCAGGTAAAGTGAGAAATCTGAGTTTGTGTCCCGGTCTGGCACAAATTTTCATTTGTTTTCAATAAATTTTATAGCTGTGACGAGCCTTTGTAAAAAGTGAGACCACATAAAAAGATACTAAAAGGTATCAGATAGGTTATATAATGGTAAGACAGAGATTTAGGAACCAGGTTTTAAATTGTAAGACATTTCCAGGGGCAGATGTGGACTCTGACCACAATTTATTGGTTATGACCTGTAGATTAAAACTGAAGAAACTGCAAAAAGGTGGGAATTTAAGGAGATGGGACCTGGATAAACTGAAAGAACCAGAGGTTGTAGAGAGTTTCAGGGAGAGCATAAGGGAACAATTGACAGGAATGGGGGAAAGAAATACAGTAGAAGAAGAATGGGTAGCTTTGAGGGATGAAGTAGTGAAGGCAGCAGAGGATCAAGTAGGTAAAAAGAAGAGGGCTAGTAGAAATCCTTGGGTAACAGAAGAAATATTGAATTTAATTGATGAAAGGAGAAAATACAAAAATACAGTAAATGAAGCAGGCAAAAAGGAATACAAACGTCTCAAAAATGAGATTGACAGGAAGTGCAAAATGGCTAAGCAGGCATGGCTAGAGGACAAATGTAAGGATGTGGAGGCTTATCTCACTAGGGGTAAGATAGATACTGCCTACAGGAAAATTAAAGAGACCTTTGGAGATAAGAGAACCACTTGTATGAACATCAAGAGCTCAGATGGAAACCCAGTTCTAAGCAAAGAAGGGAAAGCAGAAAGCAGAAAGGTGGAAGGAGTATATAGAGGGTCTATACAAGGGCGATGCACTTGAGGACAATATTATGGAAATGGAAGAGGATGTAGAGGAAGAGGAAATGGGAGATACGATACTGCGTGAAGAGTTTGACTGAGCACTGAAAGACCTGAGTTGAAACAAGGCCCCCGGAGTAGACAACATTCCATTGGAACTACTGACGGCCTTGGGAGAGCCAGTCCTGACAAAACTCTACCATCTGGTGAGCAAGATGTATGAAACAGGCGAAATACCCTCAGACTTCAAGAAGAATATAATAATTCCAATCCCAAAGAAAGCAGGTGTGGACAGATGTGAAAATTACCGAACAATCAGTTTAATAAGCCACAGCTGCAAAATACTAACACGAATTCTTTACAGACGCATGGAAAAACTAGTAGAAGCCGACCTCGGGGAAGATCAGTTTGGATTCCGTAGAAATACTGGAACACGTGAGGCAATACTGACCTTACGACTTATCTTAGAAGAAAGATTAAGGAAAGGCAAACCTACGTTCCTAGCATTTGTAGACTTAGAGAAAGCTTTTGACAATGTTGACTGGAATACTCTCTTTCAAATTCTAAAGGTGGCAGGGGTAAAATACAGGGAGCGAAAGGCTATTTACAAATTGTACAGAAACCAGATGGCAGTTATAAGAGTCGAGGGGCATGAAAGAGAAGCAGTGGTTGGGAAGGGAGTAAGACAGGGTTGTAGCCTCTCCCCGATGCTATTCAATCTGTATATTGAGCAAGCAGTAAAGGAAACAAAAGAAAAATTCGGAGTAGGTATTAAAATCCATGGAGAAGAAATAAAAACGTTGAGGTTCGCCGATGACATTGTAATTCTGTCGGAGACAGCAAAGGACTTGGAAGAGCAGTTGAACGGAATGGATAGTGTCTTGAAGGGAGGATATAAGATGAACATCAACAAAAGCAAAACGAGGATAATGGAATGTAGTCGAATTAAGTCGTGTGATGTTGAGGGTATTAGATTAGGAAATGAGACACTTAAAGTAGTAAAGGAGTTTTGCTATTTGGGGAGCAAAATAATTGATGATGGTCGAAGTAGAGAGGATATAAAATGCAGACTGGCAATGGCAAGGAAAGCGTTTCTGAAGAAGAGAAATTTGTTAACATCGAGTATAGATTTAAGCGTCAGGAAGTCATTTCTGAAAGTATTTGTATGGAGTGTAGCCATGTATGGAAGTGAAACATGGACGGTAAATAGTTTGGACAAGAAGAGAATAGAAGCTTTCGAAACGTGGTGCTACAGAAGAATGCTGAAGATTAGATGGGTAGATCACATAACTAATGAGGAAGTATTGAATAGGATTGGGGAGAAGAGAAGTTTGTGGCACAACTTGACCAGAAGAAGGGCTCGGTTGGTAGGACATATTCTGAGGCATCAAGGGATCACCAATTTAGTATTGGAGGGCAGCGTGGAGGGTAAAAATCGTAGGGGGAGACCAAGAGATGAATACACTAAGCAGATTCAGAAAGATGTAGGTTGCAGTAGGTACTGGGAGATGAAGAAACTTGCACAGGATAGAGTAGCATGGAGAGCTGCATCAAACCAGTCTCAGGACTGAAGACCACAACAACAACAACAACAACAACATAAAAATTAAATGATTTCAGCTGTTTATCAGATTGCCCCAAATCTGTTAATGAAGTTAGCAAAATTATGTATGTTGTCTGAACATTTTACTTATAGTGAGCTTGGTAAGGGAACAAAATATTTAGGTAAGTCATACGTAGGAGTGGCTGTGCTTACTAATGGACCTAAACATAGATAGTCTTTATGAGACTTAGGAGGATTGTACTGTTCATATGGATGAACACAATAATTTTTTGAGGTAATAAGATAGAACTCAGGAGTGCTGAAGTTTTCCATTGCACTCATGCTGTTGGGTCATCATTGATTGTCATGTAGATGGAGCCAGCTAAGTTAACAGACCATGAATTTTATCACCATAAAGGAAATGAGGTAACAGTATTGTCACATTATTTACCTTAATCAACTTTTAGTACCACTATATCACAATTGTTAGAGAGCCTTTTTGGTGGAAATGATGTTGCTTCATAATGGAGGAGCATTCATAAGCACATGGCAAGCTTCAAATCTGATCTGTTCCACAGTATCCAAAGGGGATGCATCACATGAGTTGTTCAACATTGCTGACAAAATTTGTTACAAGTTGTGTTTTTTGTGCTGGTGTAGAGGCCAGGGCTTTACCTGAAATAAAAGAACTAAGTGACAGATGTCAGTATTGGGGTAGGAACTGAAATGCGTACATTCGCCATGAACTGAGCTGAACTTTGTACAGCAAGTCAAGTTTAATTACATTTGCAAATGAATGACACTACAAAAGAAAGAATTTTGTTTTGCTCAAAATCATCATCATCATCAGGATTTCCTTTCAGCAAGCCAGGTAGAAACTTTGTGAAAGATATGCCTCCATTGGTTTCTGTCCTGGTATAGCTTTCTCTCTCCACTACATCCCATGTTACTCCTCTCCTCTTGAGATCTTCCTTAACCTGGTCTGTCCATCTCTTTCTTGCCCTCCCAGTTGGTCTTCTTCCTGGTACCTCCATCTCCAAATACTGGTGTGGAGTTATAGTTGGGTGCATTTGCTTCACATTACTGAACCACTTCAATCTCAAAGTACTCATTCCCTCCTCTGAAGTCAATGTCATCTGCAGGTCTCTCGATACATAATCATTCCGTACTATCTCTCTCTCTCTCTCTCTCTCTCTCTCTCTCTCTCTCTCTCTCTCTCTCCTAGTTTTTTGTGGAGCTGACCTAAGGAACTTCATTTCACATGCTTGTATTTGACTATCTTCTCTTTTATTTGTGACACTGGCCTCTAGACGATACATCATGATTGGCAGGAGGTATGTCTTATACATGGTATGTTTCGCTCTTTCAGGAACTTCCTTGTCCCAGAGCAAATTTTGTACCTGGTGGAAGAAGCTATATCTTTTTGTTATTCTGTTTAAGACTTCTAGTTTGGAACTTCCATTGCATGATATGATGCTACCCAGATAATTGAAGCTTTTCACACATTCAACCTTCTCCCCCTCCAGTATGATGTGACAAGGTGTGGATGTCCTGCTCATCTTCGTTGCCACTGTCTTGTTCCTACTCACACTTAACTTTATTTTTTAAAATTTTGTGTTCCAGTAATCTAGTCCCCCCTGATCCTCCTTTTATGTCTCTCCCCAAGTGGCGATGTCATCAGCAAAAACAAAAGTGTTGAGATCTTCATTTTCTTCTTCCTTGATTTCTTTCATGATTGTGTCCATAAGTGTAATGAAGAGTAAAGGGGGGAGAGAACTGCCGTGCTGAATACCTCTCTTTGCTTTAAACCATTTTGATTCCACGCCCTACTTGTACACTGATCTCGCAACCATCATACAGCATCTGGACTTTTTTAATTAATGAATCAGGAACATTATGTTTTCTCAAGCATTCCCATATTTTATCCCTTGGTGTACTGTCATATGCTTTTCCCAAATCCACAAATACTACTATCAAGTCCTTCCTTTTTCCCAATATTTCTCCATTAACTGATGGAGGGAGAAAATGAGATCCAGTGTTCCTCAAAACATTGTAAACAAATATGTAACTGCACTACTCCCACACTGAAGTTCAAAATAACTTTTTCCATTGGTAAAGTTGGGTTAAAAAAAATCAGCAATGAGACATAAAAAATTTAAAAGTATTTCATAAACAGTTAGCAGCAGAGTAAGGAAAAAAAGTTCAGACTATTTGCTGTGAACACGCAGTTTATGTAGTTCAACAACAGCCAGTAATGACTGATAATCTCTGTTCACTAAGCATTGCAACGAAAGCTGTGCACCCAGTGATAATAGCGAGGTTATATAACTCAGTCAGCAGTAATAGATTTGTGTCAATAAGTAGATAATGGAAATGGATACCCACATAACTATCTTTGCTGATAGTTTCTTAAGCATTGAATAACAGTGGTCTTTAAACCTGTTAACCATTGAAACTTTCATCCAAACAGATACATACCTAGATCCATAAACAACAATCTGTTATATATATGTTTTCATAATGGTCTGCAAACAAACTGGAAGGCTGATGTGACACCGGCAACAGTTTGTATTCACAGTCAGATTATCTGTTCCACCAGATGGCCAATGCCAGGTTTAGTATGCCCACCAATGGCTGATATTGATCATGACTGAGGCACTATAGCTTGTGGTCGACGATTGCCACCAGGAGTGTGCATGGCAGGTCACATGGGCTGAGCTGCTTGCAGCAACAGGGGTAGGCAGGCAGCTGTGATTCAGTCTAGTACAGTTCTGTTGCGTGAGCTACTATCGATCACGCCATTATGCTTAGTGAATTTTGACCCTGCTTTGTATGTGGACTTCCTGATTCATGTTATTGGCTTTCATTTGGTGTTCTGATTTCAACAACTTGGCTCTGTTTATGGACTGTGCGTTCATATCGGGAGTGGACAGAAAAGTGGTGATAAAGTCTTACCCTATCGTGATTGTGGCAACACATTTGGAATAGTGAAGGCAGCAGAGGATCAACTGGGCCTAGTAGAAATCTGTAGGTAACACAAGAGATATTGAATTTCTTTGACAAAAAGAGAAAATATAAAAATGCAGCAAATTGAGGAGGAAGAAGGGAATACATACATCTAAAAAAATGAGATTAATGGAAAGTGTAAAATGGCAAACCAGGAATGGCTAGACATGAACTGCAACCCTCTAAAAGCATGCGTGATGAGGCGAAAGATGGTTGCCACCTATAGGAAAATTAGAGAGGCCTTCGGAGAAAAGAGAAACACTTGTGTGGATATTAAAAACTCGGATGGCAAGCCAAATCGAATTACATTGTGCAGGTTGACTTCAGCATCATATTTAGGACAGTCTCCTCCTTTTTTTGGGAAAAACATTACTGTAAATATTGCTGATTCACTGTACTTCTATTTCTATGAGCTTTTGAATTGTCGAATGTTATTTAAAAGGTGCAAGGATCAAAGGGGAGAGAGGAGGGACTATCATTGCTTTTCCATCTCAGTAAATTAAATTACTATCAGTATTAACTGAATAGCAAAACACTCACCCGTAATTTTCCAAAAACCTCACTTCAGTGTCTCAAACAGATTATGAAATTTCATAGTAACTATAGCGGCTGTTTTTGGCAAAACCAAGATAGTGAACTGAATGGAAAACTAATAATAAAATCTGTCTCCTGTCTTTTCAGTAGTGTTCTTACTTCACCAGTGTACATGTTGACGCACAGCTTAATCATTAGAACTTCAGTTGTTACTGAAGGCTCTTCATTGTGAAGTCATTCTTTCAGAAACCCGCATATGGGAATTCTGCTCATTTCTGTTGTGTATGTTGATTATGAAATATCAGCTGTGGTATGACTTCAGTTACTCAGGATTTAGATAAATAAGCCGCTGGATCTGCAGTAGTCTGTCTCTAATTGACTCCTAAATAAAATGAAAGTATCTGTTAATACAAAGTAATGTCAATTTTTATCCTGACACCATCACAGAACACGTCAACGAATTCATCTTAGTGTGCAAGAACAGCTATGAATCCAATTTAGAACAGCATACCACTACAATGCAAAAGGTATTTACTTCACATTGGAACAAGATGTGGCTCTCATTCCAATTTTAAAAACAATTTCAATATGTTTGCTATGTTTCGTATCTGGAAACATATGATCTAAAGTGAACCAGATGGTAACTATCTGGATTAAGCACAGTAAGTTTCTTAATTTTGAAACTTCATAACAACTATGAACAATAAAGACAATTGATTGTGTAGTGCAGTTTCTCAACGGCCACGTGCCAGACTGTTCATCTATAGGTCTAGGGTTTGATCCCTGGCCACTTGTATGATATTTGTCACTTATCACTTCTTTCATTTCTGTCACTGTTTTTTAATGTGAAGAATGCTGAGTTGCTCTGTGATTTTGAGTCCATGTTAAATTGTAAACCCAGTGTAACTGGCTAGGTAAATCTGTGCAGAGGTCAGAGGAAGGCAATGGCATATGAACTCCAACAGCACAATGCCTAGTAAATCACTGGTATGATGCCAGTTTTTCTTTTTTTAAGTTATTCATTTTCTATCTGTGGCGTAAGAGGATAAAGATGTTGTAAGAAATGCGCATGTGAAAATGTGGTTTTCAATTTTTTATACAAACAGAAAATCTATGACCAGACTACTAAAATCAGGAATAGATGAAGCATTGTTTTACTTACATTAAATATTTTTATGAAGGTACACATATAATGGATAAATTGCTCCATATTTGGTTCTCTACCTCACACCTCAAGTAATCTGCTCACCTGCAAAAGCTCTGCATAATCCTATAAAATAGGAAACACAGTTGAACACTTGGAGCCTGAGAAACTACTGTAGTCAATTGACATCTGGCCTCTACCATTCAGCTTGCTGAAATGTTAGTCACAAAGTCCTTTTAATAAAAGTTTAATACTTCTTTTGTAAAGGAACATTGTCCTAATTGGTCTCATGCCTCATCTGTAATGACTTTCATGTTAATGAACTGTTAAACCCTAATCTTCTTTCTTGTTAAGAGTAAAACTGACAAGAAGAGGTGAAATTTATTGTGCGACTCATGTGGAAGGTTAATGACGTGGGAAGAGTGTGAAATGTTTAGGAAGTTTCAATGTTGTATCTGTAAATGAGATGTGAGTAGTGAGGCCAGAATTTCCTAAATCAACTAAATCAAATCTTTTGTTTCCTACAGTATTGCAAAAGTTTACTGTGCAAGTGGTTTGTGTGCTCTAATTAATTTTCAATGACTTTTTGTAATGTATTGCAGTGTTATAACTTTACACAAGTCACGTGACTAAGTAAGTTTCACTTAGTCATAAGACTTTCCGTTTTGAGTAGGTGTTGTAAGTGGTGGGACTGAAACAGTGATTATGGATAGATGTGTTTGCAGGTTACATTTATAACAGGCTTGGGGCTAAGGAGGAAAATCTAGACATGTTTAAGGGTCCAATGGAGATGTAACAAGAGTTTGGCCAGTTGACAGGTGGCTTTCATGTAGTGTTGTTGAGACAGTTTAAGGAAGGCAACCATTTGTTTAGGAGAATGAGGTAGAGAACCAGCAGACTTTATAGAGCAGTTTATACTTTCTATTAAATGTGTGTTAATGCATAATATGTGCAATGTTCGTCTGACAGTTACATGAAAATATTTCAGTTTAAGAAATGGGATCAGAACCCTACACTGCTTCACTTAATGAATGCAATTAGTAGAGCACCTGTAGGGTATGAAGATTCTGATGATGCTGTTTGTTAGCTAACTGGGAGAGTCATCAGAATAAATCCATTGCCTGCAGAGATTAACATAGCAGGTAACATTTGACATTAATAGCATGCACACAAAAAGCAGGTGTTGTTAAGTTAAAGTTGTAAGATCCTTCTATAACTGAATTTATGATAGATTCTAGAGTATATTCAGTGATCAGAATTATATAAGTTTTTCTTTCTTGGCTTTATTAAAGGCTTCACTCTTATTATTATTTCCATTTTTGGAAGTTCCTTTAGATAAAAATACATGCATACCTGTTAATTTGGTTGTTTAATTTTTTATTTGGAAAATTATTTGTTAGTTCTGGCGAAAGAGTTGGATGAGCAAAGCCCAATGGACTAATGATTATGCCACCATATTTCAGATTATCTTTCCACTCACATCAGACGTGATACTGAATGGTGATGGTTTTCTTAACAATCAAATTAATTTTTAATTAGATTTATCTGCCTAGTGAGACTGCTGCTGCAACATTGAGGGCTGTTGTGGGGACTGTGTAGTGGTTTCCATGTGTTTTTGGTTGACACTCCCACCTTTTTATATCAACAACCATCTTGGGCATCAGACTAAGTATGTTTTGCCATGGAAGTCACTGAACCAGCAAATAGAAGAAGACTGTATCACAGCAAGTCTACCTAGTGTTCATTATGTATCTGTTTCGTGCTCCTATTTCATATAAGGTCATAAGACTAATTGCTTTTGTTTACTTATAATTTATTCTTAGGCAAGACTACCTGTAAGTTGCCAAATCAATTATTCTGAGGCAAGAGTCCCTGTAAGTTGCCAACCAAAGTTCCGTGTCACCCTTTGTGAGACAAATATTAGACATTTATATAAGTGAGAAGATTTGATAATGATTATGGATTTTTTATAATACATATTTTATCTAGATAGAGTATAATTCATTAATCTCATAAATTAACTTGAACCCTTCTTCTGATCTTGCAGATAACTACAATGTCTATGAATGGCACCGCATATATGATGCTGAATACAAGTCGTGATGAAGGCTATGATATTCAGTTTCGTTTTAAGACAACATTACCAAATGGTCTACTGGCATTTGGCATGGGGTTGACGTTCTATGTTCTGGAACTTACAGAAGGACGTTTAAATCTACACTCCAGCCTCCTTAATAAATGGGAGGGTGTTTTTATTGGATCTGATTTAAATGATAGCAAATGGCAAAAGGTTTGTTTTATGTGCTTGTTGTTTAAGTTTTTTAATTTTGTTGTAAGTTGATTACTAAAATTTTATTCTTTCTGTTAACTTTCCAATTACATGCATAATACAATGATTATTGTTGTTCTTGTAGTTGTTTTATTAGTATTAATGTTACAGAATGTTGTTCTGTGTTACTCATTTTATGCTGGTCTTTCATTTTAGGTGTTTGTGGCTATCAACACAACTCATCTGGTATTGGCTGCTAATGAAGAACAAACAATTTATCCAATTACACTCAATGAAAATTCTAATTCTTCCCACACAAGTTTTTCTGCCACATATTTGGGTGGAACTGTTGTACCCATAAAACTTTTGACCCACACACCATCATTCTTCATTGGTTGTATGGAGGATGTCATGATCAATGAGGTGTGGGTAGACCCACAGCAGGATCTGTCTAATCAAATGTTACAACATGTACAGGTTGGGTGTCCTAGAGAGCCTCAGTGCAATCCCAATCGATGTCACAACGAAGGTCAGTGTACAGACCTTTGGCAAGACTTCAAATGTATTTGCAAGAGACCATATTTGGGAAACACATGCCAGTTCAGTAAGTGATTAATTTCTATATATATATTTATTTATTTTGTTAGATAAGACTGATGTGTCTTCTCAGTTTCAAGTCTCCATGTGCTGCCCTACTTGTTCATATGATCAAATTCTTCTGATTACAATTTCTATTTTCTCATTGTTTGTGACTCGGATCTCTTCTATACCTACAGCTCAACTAAGCCCAGTCAGGCCACACTGCTGGGACAATGTAACTGTGTGTAGGGGAGTGGAGGGGGCGGCGGGGGGGGGGGGGGGGCTGTGAGCTCTTTCTGACCAGAATACATCACCAGATTGACCTAATATTTTAAGGTGAAAAATGCATACATGCAAGATATCGGCCCCACCGGTCAATTCCACATGAATATTTGGGCCATAATTCTGATAGTATGCAGTTACAGTCTTTTAAAGGTACAGTTTTTAAATTTCGTGCACACTGTATATTTGTCACTCACTCTACACCACTTCAGCCCCCTAATGCCTGAGCATAAAGTACTGTACATTGGAGTGACAACCAGAGATCTCATATTTGTGGGCTGCTGAAGGCTAGGGCAGAGGATTGGGGAGACAGATACATCTGCCCAACATATTTTGACATCTTGTTCAATAACACTCATTATTTTACACGAAAAACAGTAAGTAATATGAGTGTGTAATACATCGACCTCCCAGACATATACTTTTAATATTACTTTAATGATCTTCTTGTATTGACATTCTGCTGCTATACATATTCTTCAAAATCAAAATGAATAAATCTAAGCAACTGAAGAATTATTATGAAATGAAGAATAGTGGATCTCTTGCAAATGAACTTCATTTTAACAGTGCCAGCTTTAAAATCCAAAGAAAGTAACACACAACAGCGATGTTAATAATTAAATAATGTTACGCTACATCTTTACTGACACACTAATTCCTTTCATTGATTTGTACTGCATTTGTGAATCACAACATAACAATGTTCAAAGCAAAGAAATCCCTGGTACTAGCTGTGGGTTAGAAACAATGAACAAAGCATGTTACTAGTGTCCAAATAGTATTTCACAAACCTCTTACTCACTCCACTGCACAGTACTTCACCCTTGGGCATTAAGTGGCTGTATGGGGGTGGAGCGAGTGACAAACGGTGCACGCAAAATTTAAAAGCTGTACTTTCAAAAGGTCATAACTGCATACTCTCAGAAGCATGGCCCAAACTTTTGCTTGGAATTATTGGTGTGGCTGATATCTCATTAGTCTGCAATTTTCCCCGTGTCACTTATCTCTTCTATACCTACAGCCCAACTAATCCCAGTCAGTCCACACCACTGGGACAATGTAACTCAAATGAAGTGTGTAGAAACAGACCAATTGAGGTGGTGTAGTGATTAGCACACAGGGCTCGAATTCAAGAGGACAGCAGTTCGAATCTGCACCCTGCGATCCTGATTTAGGTTTTCTGTGATTTCCCTGAATTGCTCCTGGCAATGCTGGGATGGCTCCTTTGGAAGGGCATGGACGATTTCCTTCCCCATCCTTGAAATATTCCGAGCTTGTGCTCCGTCTCTTATGACCTTGACGACAACGGACATTAAACCCTAATCTTCCATTGTTCCTGAATAGTAGAAACAGTTTCCAGATTTAGAAGGAAAAATGGGAAAATCAGAAATGTATGGGATTATAAGTCTTGTGTCTAACTTTAGACTTATTATTAGATTTGGGACCTAGCTTATGCTTTTACAACAGAAAAAAATAAATGTGGTGATTCTATTCACCCTGCAGGGAGGGTCTGGATCTAGGAGACTAAGAAATAACATGGTTGTGGTTGTGGTTTTTTAGTATGTTTTCCAAATAAAAATTATTATATCTACAATAATTTTATTGTAGCAGTAAATTGATGAAATGGGCATGTTTGTTAATACATTGCAAAAGTCACTGACACCGTATTTGAAAATGTCTTTAAATCTACAAGTTGTACCCCCAGAAGTAGAAAAGAGCTTTTGAACATCATCTCCTTGACTAAAACATGACTTCTCATCTGTTAAAATAAACATGTTTAATTGGCCTTGTTAAAAATAAATCAACATAACCTTTACCTTCTAAATAAAAGTTTTTACATGCATACATTATAAATGTCTGCTTACTTTTTCCATATACTTTCCCATATCACAACATAATTTCCTGGGTTGAGAACAGTGACAGATGGTTGTTTATTTCCATCTAATTCTTGGTGTTCTTCTAAAGAAACACTGATGATTACTGTTTCTATTGACACCAAAAATTCCAAAAACAGAACCCTACATTTTCAGTTAGCCAAAAAACAAGACAAATTAAAGTATATTTTAAAACTGAAGTTTTGGTTAATGAAACAGAGTTGCCAATTTGCTGGCCATGTACTCAACTTAAAACTACATTTTAGATTGGTACTTACAAATAAAGTTTGATGTAAGCAAATTCAGAACCACATCCAATGTTTGTCATAGAGTGAACAAAATATCAACTGGCAGTCTTGCCAATTTCGAAATTAGTAATTTCCCTGCTAGTTTGGTTCACTACCAGACTAGACAAACAAATCTTTGTATGATATTCTCATTAGTCTTCCAACAAGTTTGATGTAAGCAAATTCAGCACCACAGCCAATATTTCTCGTAGAGTGAACAAAATATCAACTGGCAGTCCTGCCAATTTCGAAATTAGTAATTTTCGTGCTAGTTTGTTTCACTACCAGACTAGACAAACAAATGTTTGTATGATATTCTCATTAGTCTTCCAACACCCTACAGTAGAACTTTATGAGAAGTTTTGTTGATTTCCGCTACTTGTTCCTATTCACCCCATTTTACAGTTCTGTGAGATCTTTACTCTTCATTCTTTACTGTAACACTCTGTATCACATGAGAACTTACAAACAAACAAATTAAAAAAGGAAGATTGAAACAAAGAACTGGGTGTTATCAGCCAAACTAGTTGTAAAAATCAGAAGCTGTTTAAAAGTGTAATGAGAATTGTGAATATATCAGATTTTGAAGGGAATGTGGTTGAGGGGAGAATGGTCATATTTGCTACATCACCATTTTCATCCTGTTTGTATTTGCATGCTTGCTTGATTCTTGACTTACCAGACCATCACCGGACCCAATTTCAGTGGGTTACTTTGCACAGCACTCTATACAGTTCAGAATTAAACATGTGGCTATCATAAAAGTGTTGTTCTGCAATCACAAATTTATCTTTATATGAGGTGAATGGACCTAGCATGCTCCAAGCAGCACTGCAGAATGCACTATTGTGTCTGCATGATGTACTGTAGCCCGTACCCACATTAAATACTGCGAGCACCAGGCATGCAGCAACCCTTGCTTATGGTGTTGTAAAAGTACAAACATCTCAGTAGCCAAAAGTAAACAACATGAGCTTGTTCACCTCTGGACTGCCCAAATATGTGGCAAAACTGTTGAAGTCTTTAGTCAGATGCTGTGTCCATTATGTGAAGAACTCTTGCAGTTTTGTGTAATCAATTAAGGACATTTGACATGCCAAGGATGATCTGTTAGTGAATGTTGATGTAAGAACCTTACTAACATACAAATTAAAAAGACAATGTGAACATAAGAAGAGAGTAAGTGACAGACTTTATCACAGGTAATCAGTGATCTAGGTGACTTGGCCTGGGATTCCATGGAACTGCATATACCTGGCACCAACAAAACTTAATATGAGTGGAGGCTGTGGTGTATTGGGCTGGCAAAACACTAATTTTTGTAGCGGTGCTTGGAGCATGCCAGGTCCGTTCATGTCACATAGAAAGCCTAGTGCCTAACAGTGATTCGGATTCCCAGCATCAATATCAATGTGGAGGAAAGGTCAGAGGCACTTTGGCGCCAAAGAATGTCTGCACTTGCTCTGGCAGAGGGCACTGCCACTGGCATTTCAGGTGGGCCTGCCCACTGATGTAACAGTGTCTGTAAATATTGTGGCCCCAACCTAGTCTTACACTTTGTGGTATTCTCTGAAGCCTTCAATATGCACCATTGATAGCAAAGTGATTGACATTGCCTGTGCGTGTTTTTTAATTCAGATCTCCCTGGACTGTTTGCATGTCATTCTCAATGGAGAGAAGTCTTCTGAAGTAAGAGTGATTTCAGGTGTGCCGCAGGGGAGTGTCGTAGGACTGTTGCTATTCACAGTATACATAAAGGACCTTGTGGATGACATCGGAAGTTCACTGAGGCTTTTTGCGGATGATGCTGTGGTATATCGAGAGGTTGTAACAATGGAAAATTGTACTGAAATGCAGGAGGATCTGCAGCGAATTGACACATGGTTTAGGGAATGGCAATTGAATCTCAATGTAGACAAGTGTAATGTGCTGCGAATACATAGAAAGAAAGATCCCTTATCATTTAGCTACAATATAGCAGGTCAGCAACTGGAAGCAGTTAAATCCATAAATTATCTGGGAGTACGCATTAGGAGTGATTTAAAATGGAATGATCATATAAAGTTGATCGTTGGTAAAGCAGATGCCAGACTGAGATTCATTGGAAGAATCCTAAGGAAATGCAATCCGAAAACAAAGGAAGTAGGTTACAGTACGCTTGTTAGCCCACTGCTTGAATACTGCTCAGCAGTGTGGGATCCGTACCAGATAGGGTTGATAGAAGAGAGAGAGAAGATCCAACGGAGAGCAGCGCGATTCGTTACAGGATCATTTAGTAATCGCGAAAGCGTTACGGAGATGATAGATAAACTCCAGTGGAAGACTCTGCAGGAGAGACGTTCAGTAGCTCGGTACGGGCTTTTGTCAAAGTTTCGAGAACATACCTTCACCGAAGAGTCAAGCAGTATATTGCTCCCTCCTACGTATATCTCGCGAAGAGACCATGAGGATAAAATCAGAGAGATTAGAGCCCACACAGAGGCATACCAACAATCCTTCTTTCCGCGAACAATACGAGACTGGAATAGAAGGGAGAACCGATAGAGGTACTCAAGGTACCCTCCGCCACACACCGTCAGGTGGCTTGCGGAGTATGGATGTAGATGTAGATGTAGATGTAGATGTAGAAGGAGTGGCATGGACAAAAGAGAGAAGGAGAAAGGGAAGGCGAGGCGGTGGGGAACAAGTTAGCTGAGGTCTAGACCAGAGGAATTGTGAGAGCACAGAACATGCCAGAGAGACCATTCCCACCTGTATAGTTCATAGAAACTTGTGATGGAAATGACCCCTATATTGAAGCAGCTGTGGAAGTCATTTGTGTTGTGTTGTGTTGTGGTGATCAGCATGTTCAGCAACTGGATGGTCAAGTTCTGCAGTTTGCCACAGTTTGGCAGTGCCCATTCATGTGAGTAGACAGTTGGTTGCTTGTTATGCCCACATAGACTACTGTACGTAATTGCAGCAAAGCTGATATATAATATGGCTGCATTGACGTGAAGCCGTACCTTTTATGAGGGAGTAAATGTCTCTGACTGGATTGCTGTGGGAGATGGTGAGTCGGTGTATGAGACAGGTCTTGGTGATCACAAGGGTTGGGCAGGGTTGGAAGCATGGTTGGAATAGGGATGGACAAGGATATTCTGTAGGTGGGGTTTATAAATGAGCTGGATAGGATATTGTCTGTCAATAAAAGATCTGGTTAGGTTATCAGTATGTTTCAACAACTTGTGCTTTCCACTGCAGATGTGTCCACGGGTGGTGAGGCTGTAAGGTAGAGACTTTTTGAAATGGAATGGGTGACAGCTGTCAAAGTAGAGGTACTGTTGGCGATTAGTCTGCTTGGTGAGAACAGGCATATTTGTGGAGCCATCTGGGAAGTGGAGATTGATGTTTAGGAGGGTGGCTTGTTGAGTTGAGATGGGCCAGGTACAGTGGATTTGGGAATAAGTGTTGAGATTATGGAGGAAAGAGCAAGGATTGTCCTTGCCATGATTCCAGATCATGCAAGTGTCACCAATGAATCTGAACCAGACAAGGGGTTTTAAGTGTTGATTAGATAGAAAGGATTCCTCCAGTTGGCCCATAAATATGATGGCATAGGGCCTTGTGAGTACCCATGGTTGTCTAATAGCATACGATGCGCATGTGACAGGACTAGAGCAGGATGTGCTGTGTGAGTGCATTGGACATGTCTATACACATGGGTCTTCCACACAGATATGCCCCATGTGGCAAGGGCTTGAGAGTAGGTGTGATGTAAACTAGAATATTGTGTAGGGTGGGTGGGCAGTGGATTACGAATTTGTAAGGGATCAGTAGAATTGTCAGTAGAATGTTCCTCATTTTTGAACATGTTCCATTCCAGAATGATATTTGTGGTGATCAGCTTCTCCTTCGTAGCTGGTTAATTGAAGTGGTTCGAGGATTGGGGGAACCTGTGGATATGTCATGGGAAATCTGTTTGCTCACTTGGTTTGGGTGTCTTGCCTGTCTGTGTAAAACTTACTAAGACTTCCAGCTACTGGGCAAGGGGTTGCTTGTGACTGCAGATGCACCATCCACAGATGGCCAGCCTGTATGGGAGAGACTCTTTAATGTGTAAGAGATGGCAGCTATCAAAATGCAGGTACTGTTGATGGTTAGTGGGCTTGGTATGATAGTTGTTTTTGTGGAGCCATTGTAGAGGTGGAGGTCAATGTCCAGGAAGATAACACACTGAGCTGAGGAGGACCAGGTAAGCAGATTGGAGAGAAATGGTTAATGCTTTGGAGGAATGAACATTGACTGTCTTGGCCCTGGATACAGATCATGAATATACCATCAATGAAACTCAACCAGACAAGGAATTTTGGTTGGATGGGAAGGTTTCTTCTAGATGGTGCATTAATGGATTGGCATAGTAGGCTGCCATGCAGGTGTCCATATCCGAATTTGTTTGTATATATTTCATTCAAAGGAAAAGCAGTTACATGTAAGGAGTTAGTTTGTCATGTGTAGTCCCATGCTCCTACTGCCTCTCCTTCCCAGCCATCAGCCATCTTTCCCCAACTCTCTTGCTGCTCCCTACCAGGTTTCTCCCCTCGCCTGCTCTGATCAACACTCTCACCCCATCAAGTTGCAGTGCTGTCATAAATTGGTTGCCTTGGACAATACAGCTTTGTTTAACCCATCCCCCCCCCCCCCCTTCCGAATGCGCGTGCATTTGTTTGTTTGTTTGTGTGTGTGTGGTGCATCCATTGATGAGCAAACAAATATAGGATTCAGCAAAGGAATGTGCTTCTTGTTTGTATTTGAATTTACTGACTGGAGAACTGCCATTCAGTGTGATACAACTGCTTAGTTGCTTACATGTAATGCGAATGTTGAGTATCTTTTTGTTTTATATCTCCTTATTTTGAGGAACACAGTGTCACTTGGTTATGTGTCTCATAATTTTGGTCCAGTCTCATAATTTTGGTCATGATGTGTCCAACTGAATGTTGCTAGGTTTTCCTTCATGCTCATTAAAATAAATACTGATTATATCATGTTGAGCTGCATTGTTTAGTTTAACTTGGGTATGTCTTGGAAAGAACTTCAAAATACATTGATGCGTAAAACTTAAGGATGGTAGTACCTTTCGCATGATGTGTCTCTGCCACGTACCGTAGCTCAATGAAACTTGGACTATACATAGAAAAAACTGTGCATAAGGTTACGGAAAGAAATAGGCAGAGAGATGAACAGGAATGACAATTCAAAAACAATAATTACATTGAAGTCACCATGATTTATGATGGTCTCATGCACATTACAAAAGGCAGGATGTAGTTCTTAATAGGGTGTGTGATCACCACAGGCATCAATGCATGTTCTACAGTGTGCTTCCATAGTGACCACAAAGTTGGCAAATAGTTGTTATGGTGGATGTTTCATTTCTCCACCAGTGTGGTTGACAACTGCTGGGTGGTTGTTGGCATGTGTGGACATGGTGCAACACATCTCCCAAGCGCATCCCACACATGCAGTCAATTCACCAAATATCCTTTCTTTCTAAGAATGTGGTCACTCATTGTCATCCATAAAAATTAAGTCAGGACCAGATGCATCCCTGAAAAGACATAAATTAGGAAGGAGTACAGTGTCACAATAATATTGACCATTGAGTGTACCATGTTCAAAGATTTGGAGCTCAGTATGCCCATGCAACATTGCCTCCCCGCACCATGATCCCTGAGCTGCCAAAATGATCATGCTCGACAATGTTCCTGGATGCATTACATGTTACTACCTATCGCTATATAATGGTTTGTCCAGAATCACCAGTCAGACTGAATCTGCCCTCATTGAGATCAACACATGACCCCACTCTTCATTGGTCCAGTCTCCGTGCTCTTAGCGGCACCATTGCGAACCTTGTCGCCAATGTGCTAGGGTCTGTAGAACACGGTGTGCTGGTCATTGGACAAAGAGACCACTTCCATCCAGTCACCGTACTACTTTGGACTGTAAGGTTTGGGTGCCTTGCAGTCCTGCTATATGTGCTTGCAATTGCACCCACTGCCTGATGTGGGTCCATTCTTGCCTGTTGCACAATGTAGTGGTCATCTGCTGCTGTAATTTGCCATGGTCACCACAACCTGTTCTTCAGGCAGCAGTTCCTGTGGTTCAGTACACTCCCATGCATGTGAAACAGTGCTGTGAGCAACATCAAACTCCTGTACAACACTCATCACACTATGTCCTCCTTCCTGTTCCCTAATGATTTTTTGCCATGTGAAGTCATCCAAATGTTGTCTCCAGGCCATGTTGTGAAGAAGACCACCACTACAGTGCACTGTAACTGCTTGCTGATTGACACACTCTGTCTTTTCCCATTTCCTCAACTGCCTTGTGTTGTGCGGCCAACCCCATTTGGTGCTATGGTTGTGCTGATCTCATGCTATGTGATGTCCAACTTTCTGTGCACAACCGGGAGGTCTCTGACAACATACTCCTGCACTTTCATTCATTCCACCAAGTAGATTACGTATTGTATCTAGCTCATCCTTAAATCTTGGAGAGCTGTGTATTTTAGATAGATTATGTCTTAATATAATTGTGCAAACTAAAAATAAAATATAATTAGCCGTCAGAACATATTTTGCATTCCAGTACACTTGGACTGAACGTATGAGGAGCAATCGCTAATAAAATATGATCTGTAGATTGACTTGTTTGCGTGTGCATTTTTTATTTCAGGATACTTTAATTTTCTCTTACTATTGTTTTAGATTTGACAGCTGCTACGTTTGGTCATGAAAATATCACAACTAGCCTTGTGACAGTTGATGTAAACGAGGCCTCACGTAGAGCTATAAGAAGTATTATAGATATATCAATGTTTATACGCACAAAGCAAGACAAAGGGGCCATATTTTATATGACATCAGTTGGAAGTCCAAATCAAACTGTTATTGCGGCACATTTATCTGATGGTGCACTCAATGTGTGCATACTGTTGAACGGTACTCCAGAATCAAACCCAGAATCATGGAATGTCAATAGTTTGAAACTGGCTGATGGAAATTACCATCTCATTCAGGTCTGTGTCTGTTTTTATAACAGGGATATTTGTTGCCTAGTAGATTATTAGACTTTATTTTTTAATTATTTGGAGAGAAGTATTTAGTTATGATTATTGAGTGTGTGACATGAACTGTTTATGTACATGGTTCACAGGTGGTACGAAATGTAACATTAGTACAAGTGAAGATAAATGGTACAGAACACTTTCGTAAAACAATCAGTGCAACTGGATTTTTAGACGTACAGAGGCTGTATCTTGGAGGTTACCCCTCAGTAAGCCAAACAGTAGGACTTACAAACTCCACTACAAACAGAGGTTGCAACAGTAATTCTTGCGATGTTAACTTCAAGGGCGTTATCCAGGATGTACAGGTAACAATCAGTTCACAATTCTTATAACTTTTATTTTTATCTTATCTTTAGAAGATAGTCACAGCCATGGTTGTTTATTATGCAGGCAAGCATCTTCTGCTTTGGAATACTGAACCAACTGAAATGCTGTGTATGGAATTCTATTATATTGACACTATATTTTAGTTTTGCCCCATGGTGTGTCATTTTTCCGCATCCATGTGCCTGATCACAATCACTTCTTCCCCTAAGACTAACCAACTTCCTGCCTTTGCCTTTGTTGCATCACCTCCCTTTGCACCTGTGATGCGTCACCTCCATTCACCCCTGTGACACATCACTTCCCTTCGCAACCCTGTGAGGCGTCATGCCCTCTACCTCAATCCTGTGACACATTACCTTTACAACCCCCCCCCCCCCCCCCCCCCATCCAACCATCCAACTATGATGAATGGATCAGCATTTCTGCACAATGCATCAGCTTTCCCCCACAACATGTCACTTTCCCTCCAGTTCATAATGTGCTAATTTTCTCCCAGTGCATCATCTTTTCATTCGATTTTTATGTTCAATCCCTCCCCTTCGAAATTTGACACCTTTCTGAAGATCTCAAAATATACCATCAGATCTTTGCTTTATCTATCAAAGATTGATACTGATGACAGGTAAACATATGTAATGAGTTTATATGAAAAAAAAACATTACTTCTCCATGTATGTAGAATTTGGGAATCTGGTTCAACGTTTGTTGTGTGTTTTCAAGTTTCTTTCTTTTGCTTGTGGTGGACATTCTCCATGGCAGCTAAAATGCTTCCAAAACTGGTGGCAGTCTCAGGACTTATCATTATTTTAATATGATGCACTTAAATATTACTCAGTGTTAGGCTATAATATCCACTTCTGCTTTTTTATCTTTGTTATTCTTTTCCCCTAAGGTTTGGCTTCTCTGTTTAGTTTTACGTTATTTATTCATTCAATTTATTATTATTATTATTATTGTTATTTTTGTTGTCCTATATACATCTTTCCTTATTGGCTTTATCCCCCCCCCCGATGTGTTTCTGGTTATTTTCACCATCCTTCCTCCTTATACCGTTACTATGCGTTGTCTTCCATGTACTTGTTGAAAAAGTGATCACTATGTGTATTTGGCAACTGATAGTTACTCTCTCACAAACCTGGAAGTGACATGCACGTATACATATGTCAACATGGAAGTACTCCACCTATCTCATGATGTTGTAGTGTTGAATAACACTGTTCACCAATGAAATTTTTACATAAAGAAAAAATTTAATCTCTATAGAGTTTGCTATGCTGAATATGAAAATGACAATTTTTGTTTCTTAGCTCCTGTTTTCATGTTGCATCGCGTGTTGTGACTGTTGTGTGTGTTTCTGAGTTACCGCATGGAATCAAAACTGCTGTTATGCCCTGCAGATATGTTAATAACCCCAACAATTTTTGTTACATACGCGGAGATGCAATTTTTGGACAAAGGAAACAAACATTGGCACAAGCAGTGAAAAAAGCATATTTCCTGTGTTTCGAGTGCTGTGTAGGCGGACCAACAAAAGCACGGGCTTCTCCTGTTTGACGGACAACATGTTCATCAAATGTGTGGATGAAAGGAAAAGAAAGTTTCCATGTGTTTTACAGTGCAAGTCATTTTGCATGAACCTACAAACTGCGTAACAGATTGCTACTTCTGCTTGGCGCCTCAGCTCAATAAAGTATTTGACAATAAAAAGAAGAGCATCGTACAGCATTCTGTTATACCAAGTGTGATGCGATGGAGCACATCTTCCAGTTCCAGATCCTCCAGTAGCCACAACAATAAGCTTTTTGAATGACAGTGAAGATGAAGACCTATCAGATACATTCCATCCTTCCACACCTAATGATGCCACCTCTGCACCACCATCGTCTAGTGAAATGAACAAAATCATGCAAAGTGAACTTGGTGATCTTTTTAGAGACTTGGGCATTCCAAAACATAGGCCAAACTATTAGCTTGTTATTTCATGGAGTGGAACAAGATGCAACTCGGGTATGTACTTTTTGCCAACATCAAAAACCACTCTAAAGGTTTTGCAGCACAACAAGTGTAACGTCATACTCTATGGATATTGAAGATTTGAAGTGAGAACTCAATATAATACACAAACAGGATGACAGGAGACTTTTCATTGATTGTTCAAAAACTAGTTTGACAGCCTTGCTACATGCTTCTTTCATCCTTCTGTCATATGTAGCCCTAACAAAGGAAAGTTACTTCATGATGAGAGGTATTTTGCACAGCATCGACTATGATAAGCATCAATGGCTCATATGTGATGATATAAAAGTCGTTGGTATGCTTATGGGCGTACAAGGTGGGTATACTAAGTACTGTTGCTATATTTATGGGTGGGAAAGTCGTTACTTTAGAAACAGAAGAACTGGTCATGATGAGAAGATTTATTGCCTGGCAAGAAAACTGTGTCATGGGAACCTTTTGTAAATCCCAGTTAAGTATTGTTACCACTACTACATGTGAAGCTATGATTGATGAAGTCATTTGAAAAAGCAGTGAATAAGAGCAATTAACGAGGATTTGAATACTTGTATGGAAAGTTCCCTGGACTGAGTACTGAGAAGATTAGGAAAGAGGTATTCATTGGTTCACAAATATGTAAGGTCCTTGGAGACCAACAGTTTGAGCATATTCTCAGTCCCGATAAGCTAAACGCGTAGCAGTGCTTTCTGAAAGTTACATCAGTGTTCTTGGGCAATAGGAGGGCTGAAAATTACATTGAACTTGAGAAACTTAAATGCAAGATATGACTCAAAATGCATTTCATTGACTCCAGTATCGACATTTTCCCTGAAGATTGTTGGGATTTAGTAATGCACATATTGAGAGGTTTTACCAACAAATCTCTGTAATGAAACATTGATACCAAGGAAGATTCAGTGCTTCAGTGTTGGCAGATTTCTGCTAGAATTTGTGTCTTCCCTGTAAGCGGCAGGCAAAGAGGAAATGTGTTGTATAGAAGGTACCTGTTAATAGTGTACCTTTAACTGAACTTAATTGACTGTAGCTTTTCTTATACATAGTCTAAAGCACTTTGATTTATTTTTCAACATGATTTATTTTTCAACATGATTTGTGAATGGGTTAGACCTCACGATTTTGCATTGCTCCTATATTTCAGTGACATAGCCTACCAAATATCTGAAAACCTAGAGTCTATATGACAAAAATGATGTGATCAGCACCCTTTAAATTGTGTAAATACATTTAAATATTATTGTCATTACTAAAAATTTTGAATAGAATATCAAAAAAGTATTGATCAGTGTTATTTGAGTAAAAATGTAAACTTCAGTGCCCAGTGTCTGAGAAATTAGAGCCATTCTGGAAAAACTGACTCCATATTTGCTATCAGTGCATTGAATTAACCCCAAAACCACTGTCAAATATTTGGCGATTATATTTGTGTTGGGGAGTGCAATGTTTGTTTAGACTATGGCCCATTGTTATTTGTGAAGAACATAAAGGTTTCAATGACTTACAAACCTGAGCTTATCTTGATTTTTAATTGTTATTTTCAACTTCAGAGCTCTCAAATCCATGTAGATCAGCTATTTTGGCCTTTGTAAAAACTAAAAAGTAAATTTTTTTGTCTAGTGTATTATCATTCACAATGCTCATAAATGCTGATAAACACTGGCTAATGGCCTTTTTACAATAATACATTGTTTTAGTGGAAGTCATTGTAATCATAGTTCAGATGTGTTGTACAAGACGTGCTTTTAACTTGTGTTTTTCTTTTCTTCAGATCAGCAATGGATCACACACAATGGTTGTAGAGTTCTTCCCTTTAGATGTGGAGGATCTTGTTATACCAAGTCCACTTGGAACTGTTAGTTTTAATGAAAGTGTAGTTTTAGAAGGATCAGTCTCAGACAACACGTGCCTTGTCAATCCGTGTGAGCATAATGGGAAATGCGTTGTTACATGGAATGATTTTCAGTAAGTTTAGATTTCACTTATTACATCTGTAGGAAAAGAAGTTAAGTAAACTAATGATGCAGTTTATTTTTTAACCCACTCCATGTTTGGATATTTAATTTTTTTTCTGGACATATCAAACTTGTAGATATTACCATATGATAAGTATTATTTCAAAGCACTCGTCTAATAAACCCTTTCCCACTCATTTCTTTCCACTCCCAACAAACTTGTCAATATGCAACTTCCCTTCAAGTTCTTAAGGATACACCTTTTGAAACTGATCCATCCAGGATCAAAACTAATAGCGTCCATTCTCAGTTATTTTACCATATAGAAATTTATGCAGAAGTATAAAATACCTAACTTTCAGTTAATAGAACAACTTACTGTCAGGAGTAAGTCCAGGTGGATTTTGGTGCTGGAATTGATATCCATAGATCAGAGAAGACAACCATTGTCTTGAAAGCAGTTACTAGCTGTGTAATGCATATACACACATTCAATTTTTGATGACAAATTGCTTCATGAACATAATACCCCATCTAATAAAAAGTACCCAGAATGTAAAACGTAATTAAACACTAGGTTTCTGGAAGGTGGACCTACCGGTATAAAAGAAGGTGGAGAGTATTGTGAGTAAAGAAGCAGTAACAGCAGAATTGACCACTCAGGAGAGCTCAGTGACCTCGAACAGGGACTAGTCATTGGATGTCACCAGAGTAACAAAGCTATCAGGGACATTTCAGTCCTTATGAAGCTACCCAAGTCAGCTGTTGGTTATGTGACTGTGAAGTGCAAACAACTGTACTAAAACCAGGTAGACCTCATGTACTGATCGGCAGGGACCCTCAAGCATTATGAATGTGATTGTGGTAAATCGCATGAAATCAGCAGAAGGAATCACGCGGGAGTTCCAAGGTGCTACCAGCAGTCCAGCTAGCACAATGACTGTGTAGTGAGTTAAAAAGAACACAGTATAATGGTGAAGCATCTCCTCACAAGCCACAAATTTGTGTAGTCAATGCTAAATGATGCTTGAGGTAGTATAAAGAGTAATGCCACTGGATACTAGGTGACTGAAAAGTAGTCATTTGCAGTGATGAATCACGCTATATGCTGTGGCAATCTGATGGAAGGGTCTGGGTGTGACGAATGCCCAGAGAATGTCACATACCATCATATGTAGTCTGAACAGTGAACTGCGGAGGAGGCAGCGTTACAGTATGGGTGTATTCTTTGTCATTAGATTGTGTTCCCTTTATTACGCTTAAGAAAATGCTAAATGCAGAAGTGTCTGAACACATTTTACAGTATTGTATACTCCATTCGGTAGAGGAACAGTTCGGAGACGATGATCGTATCAGATTGATAATGCACCCTGTCATAAAGCATCATCACTGACGCAGTAACATTCCTGAAATGTTTTCTTCAGGCAGCTGTTAGCAAGCAGCTATATGTTTCAGGAATTTCATGACACTTGCATTAGAAAAATTTATTAATTTACTACCAGCTTTGGTCAATGACAGTCATCTGGCATGAAAAATTGGTTACTGCAAATCACATCTCAGTGTCGTTCAACCGTACAGTGCATTAACTGTCAATTTTGTGAATAATAATACAGAAGAACAATAATTTTCATGCATCAGTAACCTTTCTCATGCACACACAACAGGAGTTTACTGCTGTATATCTGTGGAGAAGGTTGCTGATGTGTGGAAATAATTGTTCTTCTCCAGTATTACTCATGAAATTGACAGTTAATGCAATTGTATGGTTCAACAGGACTGATGTGATTTGCAGTAGACAATTTTTTGTGCCAGATGATTGTCATTGACTGAAATAGGTAGCAAATTAATAAATTTCTCTAAAGCAGCCAAGTGTCATGAAGTTCCTGAAACATATTCCTGAAATGGACTCGCCTTCCCCGAGTCCTGACCTGAATCCAGTGGAATACCTTTGGGATGACTTAAAAGTCAACTTTGCTCCAGACCCGAGCATCCATCATCATTACCTTGTCTGGTTTTGGCTCTTGAGGAAGAATCAGCTGCCATTTCTCCACAGATATTCAGAGAAGTAATTGAGTGAAGAGTTAAAATTCAAGCCTTTGTAAAGGTGAAGGGTGGAAACACCCAATATTAATTCATACTAATAAGTGTCCAGATACTTTTGATCAGATAGTGTAGATGGATTCATTTGTCCAGTACCATGGGAGTTGCAACTTGTCCCCTGTTATCATGCTCTGCTGATATTCACAGTCAGTTTAAGTATTCTCCTAAATTCTGTAAATTACTTTTGCAAAAACTTTCTACTTCTATTGCAACCTGTAGTTTGGGCACAATTTACAGTGCCAAGATTTGTTTGGGCATCTCCTCTGTAAGAGTTACATATATCGTATCTATAATAATCACAGTAAAATTAGAAACTTCTGCTTCAGGGCTATCATCTTCGACTAGTAATGAAAATGTTATGGGTACTGGGTTTAGTCCAGACACTGCTTAAATTTTGAATAAATATCATCAGCAATGATGGCTGAAGAATCACGATATAAACACTCTTGTTCTGCCAGCGGTCTTGTCCAAAAGGGTTTATTACACCCTCTTGCCCTTGGAGTAGAAAACTGCCCTTAAAAGGCAGAAGAATCAGCACTGATCAATGGCATGAGGATTCAAAAGACAGTGGAAACCATTGCATTAATAACACAATGTCTATGCACAGGACAGCTGGCCTGTAATTGAAAAAGTGGTATTATGATCTTTCCATTTTGGATTAGTTCATTTATATCTCCGAGAGGGGACTGCCAGTGGTGAAATAACCACAAGAAAAACAATGGATAACCCACAAAAGGGCTACATTCTGAAAGTCGGAGTGTGGAAAGCTAGAAGTTTGAAAGCGATAGGAAAACTAGAAAATCTACGGAGGGAAATGGAAAGGCTCAGCCTAGACATAGTGGGATTCAACAAAGTAAAATTGCAAGAAGATAAGGATTTATGGTCACACAAATTATAAGGTAATACCAACAGCAGAATAAAATGTTATAACAGGTAGGAATCATTATGAATAGAAGGGTAGTGCAGAGAGTAAGTTACTTAGAACAGTTCAGTGATAGGATGTTCTCTTCAAAATTGACTACAAACAAATGCCAACAGCAATAGTTCACATGTACATGCCAATGTCACAAACAGAAGATGAAATGAGAGAGTGAGTATATGAGGATATCAGACATGTGATTCTGTATATAAAGGGAGATAATGATCTAATATTATAGGAGATTGGAACATGGTAGTAAGGGAAGGAAGAGAAGGTTAGTTAGGGGAAAAATTGGGCTTTGTAGAAGGAACGAGAGAGGATAATGGCTAATTGAGTTCTACAATAAATTTTAACAAGTATCAGCAAATACACTGTTCAAGAGGAGGAGTAATACTTGGAAAAAGACCTGAAGACATGGGAAAATTCCAGCTGGATTACACTATGGTCAGACAGAAAGTCCGAAATCAGATATTCCCCAGGAGCAGATATGGAATCAGATCCTAATTTATTAACAATAAAGAGTAGACTGAAGTTTAAGAAATTCGTCTGGTAACTGAAGTGATGAGTGATGAGATGCATTTGAAGTTTTCTAAAAATGTAGATATTGTGATAATGAACACCACAGTAGATAGTTTATTTGATAATGACTAGCACAGTAGGTAGCTCTTTTAACGAGGAATGGACATATCTAAGAAGGGCAATCAGAGAAGTTTGACAGAAGAATGTAGAAGAAATACAAGAATGACATACAAGAAAGGTACATGTGAAGAAACCTCGGGTAACAGGAGAAATACTTTAATTGATCATCGAAGAAGGACATACAAAAATGTCCATGAAAAGATGTCAATACATCAGTATAAGTCGCTTATGAGTGAAATAAAAGGGACTGCAGAGAAGCCAAGATGAAATGGCTGCAGGAAAAATGTGAAGAAATGGAAAAATAAATGGTCGTCAAAAGGACTGACTCAGCATTAAAAAAAGTCAAGAAACCATCAGTGATCTTAAAACTAAGGATGTCAACATTGAAAGCACAATGGGAATACCACTGTTAAATACAGAACAGAAATCAGGTAAGCGAAAAGAGTACATTGAAGATCTCTGCGAGAGGTTGGAACCATCTGATGACCTGGTAGAAGAAGAAAGGGATGTCAAGATGGAAGACATGAAGGATCCAGTATTAGAGTCAGAGTTTAATAGAGCTCTGGAAGACCTGTGATTAAATAAGGCAAAAGGCATAAGTAACATTGCTTCAGAATTACTAGGTCATTGTTCAAGTTGAGGTGTAGAATTTATGAGACTGGAGATACACAATCAGACATCCAAAAATATGTCATTCACTCAATACTGAAGATAGCAAGGGCAGGTAAGTGTGAAAACTATAGCACAATCAGCATAAAAGCTAACAATTTTTGAAGTCACAACTGGAACAGCAGCAAGCTTTTATCACAAGGCCATATTCAGACCTGTATGTAACTCCATTGTTGATACGTGTATCTGATTATCTGATGCACGGAGCTCTTGTACGTGCCGAGAGGCACCTGTAGTCAACCTCTCTTAACAGCTCATGGATCCAAGTTGCTGAAAAGAATAATATGCAGAAGAATGGAAAAGAAAATTGAGGATCTGTTAGATGTTCAATTTGGGTTTATGAAAGGTAAAGGCACCAAAGAGGTAGTCCTGGCATTTTGATTCATAATAGAAGCTAGACTTCAGAAAAATCAAGACATCTTCATAGGATTTTTCACCCTAGAAAAAAATGTTTGACAATGTAAAATGGTGCACGATGTTTGAAATTCTCTGAAAAGTAGGAGTAAGCTATAGGGAAAGATGGATAGTACGCAGTATGTACAAGAAACAAGAGGGAACAATAAGAATGGAAGATCAAGAATGAGGTTCTGGGAGTAAAGAGGGTGTAAGACAGGAGTGTAGTCTTTCAGACCTACTGCTCAGTTTATACTTCAATGAAGAAATGATAGAAGTAAAAGAAGAGTTCAAGAGTTGTATTAACATTTGGGGTGAAAGGATATCAGTGACAAGATTTACTGATGACATTGCTATCTAAAGTGAAAGTAAAGAAAAATTGCAGGACTTGTTCAAAGGAATGAACAGGCTAATGAGCACACCCTGTGGGTTGAAAGCAAACTGAAGAAATACAGAAGTAATGAGGAGTAGTAGAATTGAGGATAGCAAAAAACTTAACATCGAGGTTGGTGACCATGAAGTAGATGAAGTAAAAGAATCCTGTTACCTTGGGAGCAAAATAACATGATGGATAAAGCAGGGAGGACTCCAAAAACAGACAAGCACAGGCACAGAGGACATTCCTGTTGAAAATAAGTGTGTTAGTACCAAACATAGGCCTTAATTTCAGGAAAAAATTCCTGAAAATGTTCATTTGGAGTGCAGCTGTGTATTTTAGTGAGTCATGGACTATAAAAGAAGAGAATTGAAACATTTGTGATGTGGTGCTACAGAAGGATGTTGAAAATTTAAATGGTAGGATAAAGAATGAGGAGGTTCTCTTTATAATTGGTAAACAAGGGAACATCCTGACAAGAAGAAGAGACAGAATGATAGAATATGTATTAAGACATCAGGGAGTAACTTCCATGATGCTAGAGGGAGCTGTAGGGGGTGAAAATTGTAATGGAAGACAGAGAATTCAGGAAGTCGGGTGCAAGTACTACTCTGAAATGATAAGACTAAGACGAGAGGCAGGCTGTATCAAATCAGTCATAAGATTAATGACTCGAAACAATAGCAAATTCATAAAGTCCTTGAATATTGAATGACTACTCTGATTTATTTGTGTCGGCACTTTTGTTTTATCCATTTAATACAATTTATTGATGGCAACCAGAACCAGTTTTCTCTCATGAAGCCCCTTCGAGTCATTGCTGTCAACATTTTACTCTTTGGTTGTGTTCTCACTACATGCATGGTGATGCATTATAAATATTGGAAATTTTTCAGTGGTTGTCCCCATTTGCTAAAATGTCACTGAAAATTGCTAGTTTCCCACTAAAGTGGTCAGCAGGTTGTCTTTGGATCTTCTAAGTTACAGTTAGGTTATCTTTTTCTTCATTTATTTAGGACATTTGCATTCCTCATCTGGTTCTCTGTTACTAAGGAAACTAAAGTTTATTGGAAATTTTTAAGACTTCGCTGAATTACAAAATTGGTTGGACATTTGTGAAATGAAAGAAAATTTATAACTGCACTGCTCCACTCCTGCATTGATTATTCCCCAGAAATGACCTTTCTCACCTCAAGAATGTGGTTATTAACATAACACAGTTTTTACCCTCTTGAATTATTTCTCTTTTTTTATGTTATGCGAGAGTTTGTTTTTGGAAATTGTGTGCATACTGTGAGATATTCTTATATTCACTATAGTTCAATTCTTTTATCTTGGCGGTTCGCGCATGCCCACCCACACGCGGGAGATTGCTGCGTTGCCAGTTGTACGTGCTAAGAGAAGCAGCGCCATAGTATAGTTCGCAAATTTACGTTTAGGGGGAAGCGCACAGTTTATGAAGTAAAGCCACCACGGCCGCATTAACCCTTTTGCTGCTACAGAGACGTGCTCCCCGCATTCCGTGATGTACGCGATTTTGTCATCACTGCACTGCTCGCCTGTGCAGACACATGGTGTTTGGACTGTTTTGACACAGTTTATCATTTGATTTCACAAAAACTAATTGACCCAAAAATTTGATTTTTACACATCTTCTTGACTGATACCTTCCCCCCCATAAATGACTTAATTTTGTTTCGAAGTTCAACGCAGTTATTGTGCAGCATTAGATGTGGTAAACCATTGCATGAAATTTTGAAGAGTTTGCAGAGGTAAAAGTCCATAGCGTATACTTTCTGTATGGTCGATTTTAGTTGCCACTAGAAATTTCAAAAAATTACATTCAAACGAATAAAATTCATGAAGTAAAACACTTCGATATTGTTTTTAAACAAAGAAAATATTAAACACCGAGCAAGGTTTGAACTCAGAACCTTTCGCTTAGCAGCCATACACTTTAACCACTACACTACCGCTGCTTGTCGTTCAATATATCACCCGGAGGACTTTAAAATATCACACAAAATACTGACAAACACTGTTGGTATGACTATGAATTACTCACATTTCGTCGAAGTACAATAGGAAATAACAATTGCCGCTGTTCTTTATTGCGAAAAAGCGGTTAGTGAGAATGATACAAACACCTTTCCTTGCTATCGCTTGAATTAGGAGGCTTATTGCTTGTTTGGTTTAATTAATTAATAGAATATGAAGCAATTGGTATAAAGAAAGCTTTTTCCAAACTTTCTATAAAAGTAAGTCTGCTATCAAGACATTGCTTTTGTTCAGTTACTTTATTTATGACTGAACGTTTCTAAAACTGAAGACACTCGTCCGTGCTCTGCACTGCTGTCGAGCTCTGACAACGTTGTTCTCTGTTCATTGGTTGACTGTGTTTTGTGACGTCAGATGCGCAGAACGAACCTAAACTCAGCCGCCGTCATAAATGACGTGCACTTTAGTATAGCATGATAATAAACTTTTTTAGTATCATAATGTACCTACAACAAGAAGTAATGTAAGGAGCCATATTTGAGGCAGCTGTGCACATTCCATAAACAAAATGTTTGATTACTGCTATATCCTTCCACCACTGCTAGACTTTATTGAGAATGTTTCAGTACATAATTAAGTGCTTTATTTTTCTGGTGTTTTTTGTTCCCTGGACATCTGCTCCTCTTTTTGCATTTTTCATTAAACATAATTCATTACTTATTTGTTGTATTATGCATCTGTTGTTATTGTTATCCATATTACAGTTTTATATTATTGTTTTTGTATATCCTTCTTGAATTGGGCACTGAGCAAATAAGTGATATGCTTTGGAAGGAGGGCATAACAAATGAACTGAAAGACAATGTAAGCCAAAATGGACCAAAGTTCATGATAAGTCAATACATCTGCATGTAACAGTATTAGCACAGTGGTAAAACTGTAGAATCAGTAGTTGATGTCGGATAAAAAAAGGTACCACAGATCAGTGAGACAGCTGACTTCTGTGAAACGGAAAAAAAGAGTATCGTAGAAATAAGTGCAAACTCCCTTGAGAAGAAGGCCCTGAGGTTGCAGCATCCAGTCTGAGAATGCACCAAGTACAGTATTGTATAATGTACAACAGCCAGTAAGTTATATGTTTTTATACCTTTCAGAGGAATTTTCTATCATATCAAAACACAATTATCTACAACCTCTTTGTTTACAGTAATTCATACTTGAGCTATTTTATGCTTGAAATGGACTATGCTCTCTACAATAAACTGACACAGTTTTGTACCTGTGTCCAAATAATGTTCATATTTCTGCCCTTCTTACTTGATGTTTCCTGAACTTCACTTTGAATGTTGTCTGAATTTATTACTGTGGTTGGGGATACCCTTTGTTCTGCACCTCTCAGTGATTTAGTCATGCTTAAACTGTGAAAACTTAAATGAAATATCAATTTTTTCAGGTGTGAATGTATGCGTGGCTATAAAGGTAAAACTTGCCAGGAAATGGAATTCTGTCAGTTGCAAGACTGCCCTCCAGGCAGCACATGTCGCAATTTGGATGATGGATTTGAATGTATTGCAAATACCACATTCAATGGTCTCAATGCTTCCTTTGTTTATGCCTTAAATATAACAACGGATGAAGAGAGAATTATGCAGCAAATGACTAGCTTGAAGATTAACTATCGAAGCCGAACTGGTAATAAAATTTCTTTGAATATAGTATATTTGCTTTACATAAACGTGTAATTTTGTAGGTTTTTTAACAATACCTCAGTTGGTGTTCCAAGTTTTGCTGTATACCTCAGTTGGTGTTTCAAGTTTTGTTGCAGTTATTTGAAAACACAGCCTTATGGTGATATTTATCATGCATTGTATCCATTTGATGAGAATATTAACACTGTGGTAGATAGCTGCATTGTGGATATCACTGCAAAATGTAACATCAGTGAAAAACCTGGTTACACATTGTATTATTTGTCTCTGGTGCATAACTTAATCTATTATTCATCTCTGATAACCACAATATTGTCTATGTTTTTTTTTCAGTTTGCAATGCTTGTTAACTGCTACCAGTTGTGGTGATGGTAAAGATGAAATTTGATGCATCAAACTATTCAGTATTATTGTGTCCCCATCTGCAGGGGATACCTTGAGAGATGAAACAATGGCAACTGAGTAGAAAGTTCAAGGGCCCTGAATTTATACAGGCATTTCGAGCTGCATAGAGGTCACCACAATATGCTGTGTGATGCCAAATGCATATGGTAGCATCAGATAGGTGGTGCCATTCTTGACTATGAGTAATTACTTGTTATAATACCACTGTTTGTGCAATGTCAGGCTCCATATTTTATTTTGTTTAACTCCTTCATTTTGTTAAAATTATTGTGGCCTTTATAAATTTCTGTTGCACTGTCATACAGATGCACATGATAATGCATTATCTCCACCAAAACACTAGTCTCAGGAACTTCTATTTCAGAGTCTCCGCACTGTAATGCATGGTTCAATACAGCTCACATAAAGATGTATAGTTTAGTAACACGGACAGATTGATACCTCCTTACGAAGTCAGGCCATTATCCAAAACAGAAGAGAGATATTAAAGCCTTGGTGGAGAAGGCAAATACAGTATGCAACCCAGATTAATTACAAGAACAAATCAATTGCTTACAGTCTGATTTTTATAAAAGTGGTCACTGATGAGTGGCTGGAAAGATTACTTTGATCAAAAAGAAAGATTTCCAGGAATAATTAAGAATAACAGTCATCAAAAGGGAAAGAAGATTCCTGCTCACACTGCAAAAGATAAAGCAATGTGTGACGTCCATTGAAAAAGATATGACAATGCATGGAGTTAACGGGTTTTTGTAAGCCCACTAGTAGAATTGATTAATTCCTTACATCTCTAAAATAAGTACATCATTTGTTGGTTACGGTTGGTATATATAGAATTCGCTTCAGTTGTTACCAAATACACTGATGGAAAAGAAATCCTGTCACCAAGAAGAAGCCGCACAAAATAGATGAAAGTTGGTAGGCATGCTTCTACATCTGAAATATTTCATCTATTCAGATTTTGTGCCAGTTATACAAGAGTGGTGCTAATAGTGCCAATATGAGGATGCAAATCAGATATGCTTTAAATATGTAGTATAACGGTCATGAGCATTAGTTACCTTTGAGATTGAATGTAGTGAGTTGATGTTAGTGATGAATGCATTTAAGATGATGATGATGCTTACTGAGTTTGAACAAGGTAATGTAATAGAGTTACGAAAAGCTGCATGTTCCTTCGGTGATATTGCAGAAAGACTTTACAGAAATGTAACCACTTAACATGATTTCTGGCAGCAGTGGTCACAGGAAGGTACAGTTATAAAAAGTCGAGCCTCTGCTCACCCAGGTATTCCACTGACCCCAAACCACTTTCACCTGCAACTTCAGGGCGTCAAGTGAGAGGTCATTTGAGGACAGAGTGAAAGTCTGTTGTGTTTTTAGATGAAAGCTTATTCTGCCTCGGTGCCAGTGATGACCATGTGTTGGTTAGGAAGAGGGCAGATAAGCACCTGCAATCAAGCTGTCTGTGGCCTAGGCACAGTGGACATGCACCTGGAGTTGTGGTCTGGGGTGCAACTTTGTATGACCACAGGAGCACTTTCATGGTTATCCCACATGCCCTGACTGCAAATTTGTACATCAGTCTGGCGATTTGACCCATTGTGCAGCCATTCATGAACAGCATTCCAGGGGATGTTTTCCAACAGAGTGACGCTCACCCACATACCATTGTTCAAACTCAACATGCTCTGCAGTGTGTTGACATGTTGCTTGGCCTTCTTGATCACCAGTTGAGCCCTTAGGGACATCATTGGATCACAACTCCATCATCCATCGACAGCATTAACTGTCCCTGTATTGACTAACCAATTGCAGCAGGCATGGGACTTCATCCCACAAAGTGACATCCAGCACTTGTACGACACAATGCATGCTCATTTGCATGCTTGTATTTGAAGTTCTGACAGTTAACCATTTGTTTATCTATCAGCATTTCAAATTTGCAATGGCTTTTCTTCCACTTATGTTAACCTGTTATCTTGCAATTGTTATCAGCTAATACCTGGACAAACGTATTCCCGAAATTACATCACTTTACATTAATTATTTCTTGGCATTGGGATTTTTTCCCATCAATGTATTTATATAGAAAAGATGAAAAGTAATAGCAACAATCGTTTAGCCTAACACGAGAAAAACTGTTGCCTTGAGCAAACTAATAAATTGGCTGTAGTGAAATTTCTTTACACTGTGGAGACCACGTAGTAAAAGTTCATGAAAATAACATTTTAACCAACACAACATGTTATCACTGCAGGCTTATAAGGAGAGACAATAAGAAATTTATCAACACAATACTAAGTTACAGAGAAAGGAAGAGGATGGTGTCTGTCAGACTCCAGAAGTTTACTGTTGAATTAGTTGTTTATTGGACTCAACTATACACAACATGTATTTTCAAACATACGACAATGAAATATCTCAGCAAAATATTAATAATCAAGAAGAAAATGCATAAAATATGAAAATGATGTTCCAAAAAAGTGGACTTTCTTACATCTCTTAAGAACTTTGAAAAAAACATATAACTCTAATCCTGTGCTATGCCACCCTTTCATAAACAATCAAGAATGAGAAACAGAAACGAAATTGCTAGAAATTTCAAGGATGAATTCATATTTTGATGTTGACTTCAAAATTTGTTAGAGTCCACAATGTAGGCATTATGTAAAGTGCCTCCATTTTAGGCATTACAGAAGTACTGGGTCTTAGTCTCTGCCATACACAGAATTTTTAACCCATACTGTGCTGGTTTTCTTACAAGGTACATTTAATATCTACATTTATCAAGGAAAGGCACAAGCATTTCATCAATATACATAGTACAGCCTGGAGAATAACACTGCTGACAGTTCCCAATAATAATAATAATAATCATCATCATCAAATCGATGATTAAGGACCCTATAGATCATGTGCTGACCTCACAGTGCTCCTCCATAGATGGCGATTTTTTGCATTTTGGATCCAGTTGTCATGGACTCCTAGCTGGCAAAGGTCTTTCTGTAGCTCCTCCTCCCATCGCTTTCTGGGTCTTCCGATTGGACGGCTACTATGAGGTCTTCCCATAAGTATGGCTTTTGCCTCAGAGGTGTCTGGTCTCCTAGCAATGTGGCCTGCCAAGCTTATTCTCCATGCTTTCAGTTTTTGAACGATGTTTGGTTGCCTCATCAGCTCATACAATTCTTGGTTTTTTTCTACGTCTCCACGAGCTCCCTTCCCTCATAACTTTTCTTTCGAACACCAATAAATTTTCTTCATCTTTTCTTGACGTGTTTAGGGTTTCTGTCCCATACAACAATACTGACTCTATCACGGCATTGTATGCTTTAAGTTTGGTATTAATTGACAGATTCTTGGATGACATTATCTGCTTTAGACTCAAATAGCTTTTAGACCCATTCACAATATGTTGGTTTATTTCCTGTTTTAAATTATTTTGCCTGTTGAACCATGTACCAAGTATTTAAAATTTACCACTTTAGCAAATTTCCATATCCCTACCTGTAATGGGATGTCATTAGGGCCTTCTCTTGATACCTCCATTTCCTCAGTCTTTTCAACATTAATCCCTAACCTAATCTTACTTGCATTTTGTGCTAGGTCCGCTACAGTTTCTGCTATCTCTTCCTTTGATCCTACTAGAACTACAATGTCATCTGCATGTTGTTGTTGTTGTTGTTGTTGTTGTTGTTGTGGTCTTCAGTCCTGAGACTGGTTTGATGCAGCTCTCCATGCTACTCTATCCTGTGCAAGCTTCTTCATCTCCCAGTACCTACTGCAGCCTACATCCTTCTGAATCTGCTTAGTGTATTCATCTCTTGGTCTCCCTCTACGATTTTTACCCTCCACGCTGCCCTCCAATACTAAATTGGTAATCCCTTGATGCCTCAGAATATGTCCTACCAACCGATCCCTTCTTCTAGTCAAGTTGTGCCACAAACTTCTCTTCTCCCCAATTCTGTTCAATACCTCCTCATCAGTTATGTGATCTACCCATCTAACTTTCAGCATTCTTTTGTAGCACCACATTTTGAAAGCTTCTATTCTCTTCTTATCCAAACTATTTATCATCCATGTTTCACTTCCATACATGGCTACACTCCATACAAATACTTTGAGAAATGACTTCCTGACACTTAAATCTATACTCGATGTTAACAAATTTCTCTTCTTCAGAAATGCTTTCCTTGCCATTGCCAGTCTACATTTTATACCCTCTGTACTTTGACAATCATCAGTTATTTTGCTCCCCAAATAGAAAAACTCCTTTACTACTGTAAGTGTCTCATTTCCTAATCGAATTCCCTCAGCATCACCCAACTTAATTCGACTACATTCCATTATCCTTGTTTTGCTTTTGTTGATCTTCCTTTCAAGACACTGTCCATTCCGTTCAACTGCTCTTCCAAGTCCTTTGCTGTCTCTGACAGAATTACAATGTCATCGGTGAACCTCAAAGTTTTTATTTCTTCTCCATGGATTTTAATACCTACTCCGAATTTTTCTTTTGTTTCCTTTGCTGCTTGCTCAATATACAGATTGAATAACATCGGTGATAGGCTACAACCCTGTCTCACTTCCTTCCCAACCACCTGCTTCCCTTTCATGCCTCTCGAATCTTATAACTGCCATCTGGTTTCTGTACAAATTGTAAATAGCCTTTTGCTCCCTGTATTCTACCCCTGCCACCTTCAGAATTTGAAAGAGAGTATTCCAGTCAACATTGTCAAAAGATTTCTCTAAGTCTACAAATGCTAGAAATGTAGGTTTGCCTTTTCTTAATCTACCTTCTAAGATAAGTCGTATGGTCAGTATTGCCTCACGTGTTCCAATATTTCTACGGAATCCAAAATGATCTTCACCGAGGTCGGCTTCTACCAGTTTTTCCATTCATCTGTAAAGAATTCGCGTTAGTGTTTTGCAGCTGTGGCTTATTAAACTGATAGTTCGGTAATTTTCACATCTGCCAACACCTTTCTTTGGGATTGGAATTATTATATTCTTCTTGCAGTCTGATGCTATTTTGCCTGTCTCGTACATATTGCTAAGCAGATGGTAGCGTTTTGTCACGACTGGCTCTCCCAAGGCTGTCAGTAGTTCTAATGGAATGTCTGCATAACCCAATAAATCTGTCCTACCATTTAGTGTCACCCCTGTGTTTTCTCTTTTCATCTCTCGGATTACTTTCTCTAGGTCGAGATTAAATAACAGTGGTGAAATAACATCGCCTTGTCTCACACCCATTCTGATATGGAATTTCTTGCGCAGCTCCCCTTGGTATTTGACTTTGGCTTTTGTCTACGCTGTACACACCTTGACCATATTTATTAACTTACTTGGTATACCAAGGTCTCTCAGGATGTTGTACATACTTAATCTGTGGATACTGTCATAAGCCTTTTAGAAGTCCACGGACGTCACCAGAAATGGTTGGTTGAATTCCCCTGCCTGGTACTGCCCCACAATATCTTTTGCAATTGGCTTAAGTTTTTCAAATGTTATTAAAGATAGAACTTTATAAGGTACACTTAGGAGAGAAATGCCTCTGTATTTGTTACATTTTCTATTACTGTTCTTTTTATGCAGTGGTATAATGACAGCTGATTTTCACACTTTTGGGATTTCCTCTTTTTCCTATATTTCTTTTGTGAGATTGTGTAGCTCTTTCTGAAGTGTTTCTCCTCCTGCCATCAACATCTCTGCCATTATCCTATCATCTCCTGGTGCCTTATTTTTCTTTAGTTTTCACATTGCTCTTTCTGCATCTTGCAGAGTCACTTGAATGGTTGCGTCTTCTCCTCTTTATTATTCTCCTGTGGAAAGACACTCCCTGGATCTTCAGCATTTAAAACTCTTCAAAATATTCTCTCCACCTATTCAGAATTTTTTTTCTTGTCTGTCAGCATATTTCCATCCTTATCATTAATAACTAAAGCTTCATTACTGTGACCATTCCTCACATGTTTCAACATCTGAAACATTTTCCTACTGTGTGATGTTGTATTTGCCTTTTTGATTTCATCAATCATATTGTTCATGAACTTCCTTTTTTCTGTTTTCAGAATCCTCTTTGTTTCTCTTCTTACAGTCTTGAGTGCTTCCTGTTTTTCGGCACATTATCTGTCCAGCTCGTGCTCTTTTCCTGGCTTTCACAGAGCTTGTTCACATCTCATTGAACCATTTCTTCTTAGTTGTTAGCTTTTTCTCTCCTAGAATTTCTTCAGCTGCTTCAGTTACAGAGGTCCTTATTTCTTCCCATCACTTCTTAACAGCATGGTTTGTTGCCAATACTTCAGACTTGTTACGCACTTTAATGTTATACTGCTGGCATATCTCTGGATCCTTAAGCTTCTAAATATCAAACTGTCTCTTGGTCATTCTTTTCCATTTTGTAGCACAGCTGTAACCATAATATGATGAATAGGAAGTGGCATCTGCTCCTTTGTACGATCTCACATCCATCAATCACTTTTTGTGCCTCTCATCTATCAGCAGATGAGCTATCTGATTGATGCTCCTACCATTTGAGGAAATCCAGGTGCTTTTGTGGATCTGTTTGCGGGGGAAAGATGTTGAGCTCACCACGAGATTCTGACTTAATGCAAAACTGATTAACAGCAGGCCATTTTCATTTGTTTTTGCATGTAAACACTCCTTCCCAATTGTAGGTCTATACATCTCTTCTTGTCCCACTTTGGCATTGAAGTCTCCCAGAATAATCTTAAGGTTTGTGTTGCTCTCCACTGCTCCCAATAAATCTGCAAAAAATGTTTGACATTGCAACAGTCATATCTTCTTTTTTCTTTTTCCATTATTCCCTGTCACCTGGGTTCTTAAATAAGAGAGGTGTCACTATAAATAAGAACCTTTTTGTATAATATTGCGAAAAAATGTTACGCCAGCTTTCACCTACAGAGAAAACATTACCTATGGACTCATTGTCTGATTTGGAGGTGACTGTGAATACAAGTAAGCCTGTAAAGTCTTTCAGGTCAAGAACATCATTATCATGTACAAAAGATAGGTTCTTTTGAGAGCACTTTTGTTTTATCAGTTTTATTGTTTGGCCACTGTAGACTGTCATCTAAAATGTCTTGTCCAGTACCTGGATTCCTACCCAATGCATTAATCCTAAGTCACAGACCAGGAATCTACAACACAATGTTATGTAGTCGTGTTTTGACAGTAGATGTTAGTTGCCGTTTTCTCTATCTGGAGCAGGTTCCTCTGCCATAAAAAAAGAAATTGTGGTTGTAAAATTGTTTTATACTTAGGTCATCTTCGTATGTCCTTCGTTCCATTATCATGCACTTCATGTTTTGAATCTGAATTGTCATCACTGTCTGTCTTGTACACTACTGGCCATTAAAATTGCTAGACTATGAAGGTGATGTGCTACAGATGCGAAATTTAACCGACAGGAAGAAGATGCTGTGATATGAAAATTATTAGTTTTTCAGAGCATTCACACAAGGTTGGCACCGGTGGCGACACCTACAACGTGCCATGAGGAAAGTTTCCAACCGATTTCTCATACACAGGCAGCAGTTGACCGGCGTTGCCTGGTGAAACGTTGTTGTGATGCCTCGTGTAAGGAGGAGAAATGCGTACCATCACGTTTCCGGCTTTGATAAAGGTCGGATTGTAGCCTATCGCGATTGTGGTTTATCATATCGCGACATTGCTGCTCGCGTTGGTCGAGATCCAATGGCTGTTAGCAAAATATGGAATCGGTGGATTCAGGAGGGTAATACGGAATATCGTGCTGGGTCCCAACGGCCTCGTATCACTAGCAGTCGAGATGACAGGCATCTTATCTGCATGGCTGTAACGTATCGTGCAGCCACGTCTCGATCCCTGAGTCAACAGATGGGGACGTTTACAAGACAACAACCATCTGCACTAACAGTTCGACAACGTTTGCAGCAGCATGGACTATCAGCTCGGAGACCATGGCTGCAGTTACCCTTGACGCTGCATCACAGACAGGAGCATGTGAGATGATGCACTCAACGACGAACCTGGGTGCACGAATGGCAAAACGTCATTTTTTCAGATGAATCCAGGTTCTGTTTACAGCATCATGATAGTCGCATCCGTGTTTGGCGACGTCGCGGTGAATGCACATTGGAAGCATGTATTTGTCCTCGCCATACTGGCGTATCACCCGGCATGATGGTATGGGGTGCCATTGGTTACACGTCTCGGTCACCTCTTTTTCGCATTGACGGCACTTAGAACAGTGGTTGTTACGTTTCAGATGTGTTACGACCATGGCTCTACCCTTCATTCGATCCCTGCGAAACCCTGCATTTCGGCAGGATAATGCACGACCGCATGTTGCAGGTCCTGTATGGGCCTTTCTGGATACAGAAAATGTTCGACTGCTGCCCTGGCCTGCACATTCTCCAGATCTCTCACCAAATGAAAACATCTGGTCAATGGTGGCCTAGCAACTGGCTTGTCACAATACGCCAGTCACTACTCTTGATGAACTGTGGTATCGTGTTGAAGCTGCATGGGCGGCTGCACCTGTACATGCCACCCAAGCTCTGTTTGACTCAATGCCCAGCCGTATCGAGGCCATTATTATGGCCAGAGGTGGTTGTTCTGGATACTGATTTCTCAGGATCTATGCACCCAAATTGCGAGAAAATGTAATCACATCCCAGTTCTAGTGCAATATATTTGTCCCATGAATACCTGTTTATCATCTGCATTTCTTCTTGGTGTAGCAATTTTAATGGCCAGTAGTGTAATATGGATCAATGTCACTGTCACCAAAAACTTCATTTCTCATTTCTTCCAACCGCATTTTGAAGTCTGGTTCATTTACTCTCAAAACTTGTTGCGAATAACAAGTCTGTTCAAGCTATATGGTACCAATTAAAGATTAAATGAAATAATATATGGATAGCATATAGAGAAGAGTTCTGATGACTTATTACTTATAATTGAGATTGACATTATCTGTAGGAGGCAGTCGTATGCATTGTTCATCATGAACAAATTGTGGTACCCTCTTTACAGCTCATAATGCTCCTATAACCTTAGGAAGCCTTCAGATTCTCTTCAGTTGTCAGTGTATAATTACAGTAAATGTGCCTCGCAGATGGAGGCAAAACATTAGTGAATAGTTTTGTGCATTGACTGTGGCTCCAGCTGTGAAGTTTTAGTGGAAATTAATTGGACCTTATTGAGTGGCATGATTGTTACTGCCATCACAGTTATGTCCTAGGAAATAAATGTTTTGATAACAGATTTTTATTCTAAAATGAAAACAACTTTGTTCAGGACTAGGTAAAAAACAGAATTCCACATAAAATAAATAAGATGCACTGTTAGTACAACAGCATCCTCCAAACATTAAGCCTGTTTAGTAGTGTAATTGAGGAAGAATGTATTTGACTGATCAAAACTTTACTGTATAAACAGAGATTCTGATGCAAATGAAGTGGGCATGTGTATATTGCCTTAGAGTAGATGACCCATTGATACTTTACCAAAGAAAGAAGTTCCATTGTGAAATATTGTTTTTTAAGTGTCAGTCCTTTGTAGAACACTTATCTATGATTTTATTCAGACTTGCACTATAGTCATCATAAATTCAGTGAAATAACCAGTATAATTCTATTTCTTACAGTACCCCTGATGTTCTTCAGTTTTAATTAGATTCTAAAAGGTGTGTTATACTGCTGTCAGAATGCAAACACCCATTTTTTTGTTAATATTTTTTTTTCTTTTTCAGGTGGAAATATTTTATATATCTCGACTGAAGATGAGAGTTACTTCTCAGTTTATGTATACAAAGATGTAATTACTGTGTCATGGAAACTTGGAGCAAATATTCCTCCTCAAAGAAATACATTATGGAAGAGTGCACCAGATGGAAACTGGACTACCATTTCAATTCGAATGAGTGATGAAGGAATCTATGGCAATACAGATAGTTCACAAGAGGAGTCACGTTTATCTACAAATTTTTCATTATCACTCTGGCATAACCTGCTTTTAAAGGCTAAGTTTGTAGTTGGAGGAGGCGTAGATAGTGGAAATTTGAGAAACAGTTGGTTTTACAAAATGGATGACATTACTGTTGAGCCCATAACAGTTAATCCTTTAGATACCAATGCCATTGATTCTCTGCACATGCCTTCTGTGGATCATCCAGGAAATCATGGAAGTTTTTTTAAGGTACTGCAGCATAACATTTCTGTTAGTTGTACAACCATGCTTTATTTGCTGAAAAAGTATCACTCAGTATGTTGTTAACAAGTGTAGGGTATTAGTCTGTTGTTATCAAAAGACAGGATTGGGATATATGGTCAGCCCGGCACTCTCCTGGCCATTGATGTTAACTTTAGAAACTACTATTTCTGCTTCAAATAAATCCTCAGTTGCTCTCAGTAGGCTGAAATAACCCTGTTACAGTCCTCCCAAGGCAAAATCCCTGGTGATTCTGATGACCAAACCTGGTTGCTTGCAGTAATCAAATATCCTGACACTCAGCCACAAAGGCAATCAGTGAGACAGTTAAGTAAAATGGTGGAAGGGGGGGGGGGGGTATGCTGTAATTGCCTTGTTGAAATGCAAGTGTCTGCATGTGTAAAAGATAGCTCCCAGGCATTGCCTGATTCTGTGTGTATGTAATTAGGAAGCTTAGTGTTGTAATCAGTATATAATTACTGAAGAGCTATCTTGGAGTTGCAGCATAATTTTTTATTTATTTATTTATTTTTGTACAGTTTGTGCAATAACTTGCCACTCTGTGTTAGAGACCAGTAATATTGAAGCAATTACTGCCCTTGCGTATGTTTCTGGAAATTTCTGAGGCTCTAACTATGGCTATAGCTGTCTAGCTGACATTTCTGTTCAAAATAGTAACCTGATATGCCTATAAAAGCCCATTAACAGTAAGAATTATGAAAAATAAACAATAGCTCTAAATAAAATGTGGAACAGCAGGTACGAGGTATACCATCCAATCAGTTGGTTAACTTTTCTGTGAACTCTTCATTCACACACTGAAGACAGTGAAGTCCCTTCAGTAGAAGTAAATAATATCTTAATGATTATCTCTCACACACACACACACACACACACACACACACACACACACACACAGTGAACACTAAACTGCACACAGTTACCCCAGATAAATACACATTTTTTAAAACTCGCATGTGAAAACATGAAGTATATATAGTTCACGTGCATGTATTTGTCAAGAATTGGACATCCTGGCTTTTATGGGTCCAAACACAGCTTCAATGCAACACATTTGTGATGTAAGAAACACATGACATCGTAAGCATTGGTTTTAACCTAACAAAAGACAAAACCCTTTAATCAAGAAACATGTCCAGAACTGTTTAATCAGATATCCTTTATACAGGGTGTACGTAAATTATGTGTAGTAAGATACAAAATAGGTATTACAGGCTACTGAAGAGACTTTGCAATAAAATAAGTGAAACATAACTGCTTGTACAGATAGTCTTTATACTCACTGAAGATACCTATTTGGAGTAGTGCTGTAACAAATTTAAGAACTATGTTTGAATACCATTCAGTTGTTCATTTGTGCATTATGTAATTTGTGCACTATTTGCTCAGTATTGATAGAAATAAAAAAAAAAACAAATAATACTGCAGTCTGGGGAACTGTTCATCAGTTTTATTGACATAAACCATTTATTTTTCATTTAATCACGAGTGCATATAAAAGTAGTTTTTTGTTACTTCATCTTCACATTTTGAAGAACTAGAATTTTTCAGACTTATGTGTCATGCTAGAAAACTTTTATATTGCAAGATTATTTCTTTTGCAGGGTTGCCTGGGTGAAATACGCATTGGAAATCTTCTTGTCCCTTATCTTGAAGAAACGTTTCCAGAAAATTTTACAGAAAAAGACAGATTTTATTTAACTCGAGAAAACAGTATGGTTCCCATCCTTGGCTGTGTGCTATGTTTTCAAATTGATTGCCAGAATAATGGCACCTGTACTGATGAAAATGAATCTTATGACTGCACTTGTCAGCGTGGATTTGAGGGGTCAGATTGTTCTGAAAATACTGATGACTGCAAGAATAATTCATGTCAGAATAATTCTACATGTGTTGACGAAATAGCAGCTTACAGTTGTAAGTGTCAGCCTGGTTGGGAAGGGGAGTGGTAAGTATGTAATCCCTGAGTGTTATGTTTAATATTTTTTGTAAGATCTGTAAACTGGAACACATTTTAGGCTGCAAATTAAATATCTTTAAGGCTCTTAAATAGGTTGCTTAATATATAAATCAAAGATGAGAGCTTAATTCAGAAGATATGACAGGATACGAACAGAAGTGGAAGCTATAGAAAAGCATAAAACAGATTGGGTGGTTGTAAGGAGAAAATGATTGAGATAATTTATGATAATCTTAAATCTCACAAAGGGAATCTTCGCTTGAGGACCACGTGTTTCATCAAAGTAGGGGAGAGAGAGAGAGAGAGAGAGAGAGAGAGAGAGAGAGGCCATGAACATAGCATGTCTACAACTTTTTAGACATTTCACACCAATGCCTTTTAAACAAAATTTGAGATTAGACGGTTTCATTCTGATAGTTGTCCTGTGTATGTATCAAATGTTGTTCTTATTTTGTAGTAAACTGTTTCAAGTAGTATGTCATTTTAATTTATTTTGTAACTAGTGTAAAATTGGGCTTACAGTTTCAGCCTGCTTGTGCATAACAACAATGGCACCTTGTCACTACAATAACACTAATGACGCAATGTAATGATGAAACACACAATATAATTTTACTTAATAAACAGCAGCTCATAGAATAGAAGGGTATTGCACTTTCTTGTTCCTCTTGGTGAAATCTACCTGGAAACAAAATATGGGCATTAATACACACCTCTAAATTTAAGTAGTTAAATGTGTTTTGTAAACAATCCTTTGGTGGAAAAGGCTACATTTTTGCAGCTGTACTGCACCATGATGCCTTACATGTGGCATTTTTCCACACATTGACATGTAGGTGCCAGTCAAAGATGCCCCTTGTCAACTTTTCCCAGGTTCTACTTCAGTCTCAATAATCATACTTGAAGTTTCCCTACTGATACTATAAATAGTAAAGTGAAGTAAATATAATAAGTGAAGATTTAGAGAGCTGCATGTGTGATTAATCATAAACTGGAACAAATAGGCATCGTGTTACATGTCATTGCAGTTTACCGCCATTTTGAGGAAGACAGTTTCACTAGTCTTATGCTGCTTTGCTTTTTGTGGAACTGTGAAGAATGCATTACACCTGAATTAGGAGAGAAAGACAAGACCCATGAAAGACTACATTAGGAACAATGTGCTTTAACAGCAAATTTAATTCCTGAATGTTACTAATGAACTACTGGAAATATGCAAGCCAAAGATGAGAACTAATATTTGCAATTTATAGAATAAGATACAGAAGTAAAAATAAAATTTTTGTCCATTTATATTACAGTAAAGTCACCACCATGAGTAAACACCTCATTCACAACAGCATCATACTTGTAAAATGCTGCAGTAGGTACAGTAAGAAGGCATGCATGGCTATAGGAGTTATTTCTTGAAACACCTTGTGTATAAAGTAAATTAGATAAAAATTGTGACTGGCAGGAACAGATGTTTTTACTCATAAAAACATTAAACTATTTATTTTTATAGACTAAGGTTTGAGAGCGCCAATTTTACATCTGGAATATGCATTTTTTGTGCACTGTGAGAGTATATTTCTTCACAGGTCATACATGGCAAAATGCAGTGCAGACTTTGAAAAGTAATGCATGAAAATATAAAAAAGTAATGTACTTGCAAAAATGTTTAGTACTGAATTTGTCATTTTTGTGGAAACTTACATGAAAAATCCAGGGCACTATAAACCAAATACTAAGGTATAATACATGTTCACAAAGTTATGTATGCTAGTCCAGAGAAGAAGGTGAATTCTTAATGTATACTTGTAATTTGAATAATTCTTGCAAAGAAACTTCCTGTCATTAAAACTGTGTGCTGAACCAAGACTCGAACCCGGGATCTTTGCCTTATGCAGGCAAGTGCTCTACCAACTGAGCTTCTCAAGCATGACTCATGACCCGCCCTCACAGCCTCAATTCTGCCAGTACCTCGTTTCCTACAAGGTCCCGAGTTCGAGTCTCGGTCCGGCACGCAGTTTTAATCTGCCAGGAAGTTTCATATCAGTGCACACTCCGCTGCAGAGTGAAAATCTCATTCTGGAATTCTTGCAAAATTTACTGTTAATAGTATAATTTATCTGCAGTTTAGTTCACTACCTGAGGTCTGCCAGTAATATGGTAGTTTTGTTGTGTACAACAAACACCTATTCTACACATAAGGATTTGTGATCCGGCTGTGAGGGCTCATTTTCTGATTATTTTAGACATACTCTTATCTTCAATCTGGCAGATATTTCTCATACTGAATCCTCACACAGAGTAGATATGTGTTCAAGAATGCATCAATACAGGCTCTTAACCAACTTTTAGAATGAAATTTTTGCTTTTGCAAAAACTTCAACAGTTTTTTTTATGAAATGATCTGTATACTGTTTTCTTCTTTCAGCACTGTTTCAGCTTTTGAAATGACAATTGCTTTTGTTAAAAAGCAGCAGCATCTTCTCATCAGTGAACAGAAAGCATCTCTGATTTAAAATGTTTCTTGACATTATATTTGATTCCCCCCCCCCCCCCCCCCCCCTCCATTTTGACAGTTAAGGTATCTGCCAATGAGAGTTTTTGAATCTGTGGTATACAAAAGGCCAAATAACCTATTGTTGAGCCCTTTCATGAGCCTTTATACTACTGTAGCTGACACCACAGATACGAGCTGCACTGAATAGTGTACATTACTTTGTTCTAAAATGCCAGATCAATAGGCTGAGTCCTAGGTTGCTATGTGTTGCTTTGCCCCCCCCCCCCCCCTCTCCCTCCTCCTCTCCTCTACCAACAATTGAAGGGAAAAACTTCAGGTAAACTGATATGCCATTGCATTCGTGTGAGTAATCTCCGGTTCATGAGCAGACGCCCTTTTTTACTTCTCAAGTGTGTCACTGGAAATTGTTTATTTTTTCTTATTTATGTGCAGAAAATAAAACTATCTGAAACTTTCACTGGTAAAATATTTCATCCGGACACAGTTTGCTATAAAATAATATTTAGCAAGTAATTTCATATTTTCTCAATTTGTGCTAGAATTTGATTCTACATTCACAATTATCGCAAATGTGAATTTTTCAGGTTCCTGTCAGTACCATTTTGAGTTTATATGAGTTAATTGCAAACATTTAGATTGCAAAACTTAGATGCTTTACCTCACTTGCTAAATGAATGGTAAAAAGACTATTTCAAAATATTTAAAATCTCCATCATTTACCCCACAGGTGTGAGCAGAATATTGATGAATGCCTTTCATTTCCTTGTCTGAATGGTGGAACTTGTATAGATGGCATAGCTACAGTTGAATGCAGATGTGCAGATGGTTACATAGGGCCTTTCTGTAAAGAGATTAAGCTTGTAACTTGTGCAGATATGCCCTGTAGAAATAGTTCTACTTGCTTGGAAGTCACAGGTGAGTCCATATTTGAAAGATACATCTTTTTCTGATTAACAAGTGGTGTAATCTTCCATGTCTATATAAAATGAACATGCATAATTTGATAAGCTCTTTATTCCAGATCCAGAAGCTGACAGACTTTTCAAATGTGTGTGTGCTGAAGGTTTTGTTGGAGATTATTGTGATACACCATATTGTGTTGTTAAGAAATGTGATAATGGGATATGTGATTACAATAACAAGGTGAGTTTCATTGAAATAGCTATCATTCTAGTTTATCAGAAATATTTATGTTTCTTACATTTGAGCTATGTATCTTGTGCTCCAAACAGAGATTAGAATCTTGGCAAGATAAGTTCTGTTGTCAAGAATTAAATCTTTATCTATCGTACGCTCCAGATAGTAAAGTTCATACTTTAAAAAAATGTGTTTAAGATCAATCGTTTTCTGAGCTCACCTTATGAAAAAGACCAAAACCTTGTGATACTTGGGTGCTTTAATATTTATTAAACATTCTGAGTGGTTTCCCGGAAGGAATATTTTTGGAGATAGAGTCATATAGTCTGGTGCAGCATACTGCCAAAACAGAGTCTAGGTTAACAGAAATGGCATAGCACTTGATAATATTTTTGTGGGCATGTCTTTAAACACACCATGAGGAGAAAATTGTAAATAAACAGTTTAAATGTTTAGTTGTTGGAATTATGCAAGGGAAGAAAACCAAGTTGGTGTGTAACCTCTCTGAATAACTGAATATGTAAGTAGTAAATGAAGAATAAACTGAAAGGTTTTGGCATCCACAACAGCTCACTTACAGGCAGAGTGTAAGTTTCTGAAGTGTTGCTAGACAGGTTAAGATGATGTGACTCATCTAAAGTTCACAGAAACCATTAAAAAAATAAAATTATATGCTCCATTATGAGTGAAGTGTCATATCAATAGGAGAGGGTTTGAGAGTGAGTTCATGCTGTGGGATATGTCAGTGATGTAACAGCCAAAGTATTTAATAATCATATCATGCAAGTAGTGCACAACCTCATAAACAAACACAAAATACTGCTTGATAAAACAAAAGTTTTGTCCTAGGCTACTATATACTGGGATTCTGTAATTAAAGAGGCTGTAGAAATAAGAATGTGCAAGAAGAACTTGAAAATTGACAGCAGATATAAACTTCGCAGTACATGAAAGCAAGCTCTAGATGTGGAGAAGAGGCAGACATATTCATTGTGATGTTTATGCTACTATGGGTGCCGTGGCTTCACCAGTGCAGACACTGACACCATGTGTGTTACAGCATTATGTAATTACTCACAAATCAGAAGCCATCTATGGGCTATATAAGGCCACCACAGCAACAGTTTTGACAGTCAGTAGCTCTTGATGAATATGATGGAGGTAATCGTTGAAAGCTTGAGGTTTTACCCTGAATTGAGAATTTTTCTACAACAGTGCCATCACGAAAGGCTTCATTCTCAAATAAAAATTCATACCAACCAGTTTTCAAGGAAAATGATAAGGTATGCGTCTGTGGTAAACAAATTCCCCAGTGACTGCATTAATTGCTGAATAATTAAAGGGTAGATGTTGCATATATATGTACACATATATATGTACAAATATCATGTAGATCTATAAAAGATCTTCACATCACAGGTTAATATTTTACAGTGTCTTCTGCATAATATGTTTTGCAGTAGTAGTTATATTTTTCACAGTAGTGAGCTCAGTGTATAAAACTGAGAATAAGAAGGACGTAATAAAGAACAAACCTGGCCAAATGTCCCCTAACACTCCTCTAAACAGACATACATGGTTTGAGGCTATGTATGTCAGGATGTGTAATTGGTGTAACAATGTGTCAGCTTTACAGGTATGAGTCAGTAGTGAGAGTTAAGATCAAGACTAACAATATTATAAAGACACAAGTTCAAGCATTCCACAGAGATTTCACCAGTGGTACATTTGGCTACATCTGATGTTCTTTATTCTGTGAAGTGGCAACATCAGAAAAGCACTGAGCCCACTCATGTATGATAGTCAATTAACTGCTGAACTGAGAATGGCCTATTGGTTTGTAACTAATACGGAATATTAGAGATAAATTAGCAGCTTTGGAACAGAGCAAGGTATGATGCCAGCTAAACGTTTGAGTTGTAAGACACTGGGTTCACATCCTGTGCATATATGTAATATTACATGAGATTTATTTTGATTTCCAATAAACCTGCTACCAATGACTTTAAAAAATTATAATGGCAACAATAATTTCCTAAATGGAATATGAATGAGGCAGTTTTTATGAGGCAGGTACTTGCTTGATTTTAGGCAAACTTGTCAATACTGTATTAAAATGGGCACTGAATCACACATACATAATTTGTCTTCAGATTCATAAGATTAAATGTATGGTATTCAAAGTTAGCAGCTGATTTTTTAGTTTCAAATGTATTGCCCTATCGCTCTACAATCTTGTGAGATTCCCACTGGTCAGTCAGGAATAAGATGATCAAGGAAATGGGGCACAGCTTTAATACACTCTGGCGTGAATAACCACTTTTATTGTACTGTAGAATGTGCACACTGAACTGACTTTGTGCCACTACATCCATATGAGTTTCAGTATCAGAGAGATAAAAATTTCTGCCACTTGCATTTACTGAAGCATACATAATATATGATTAACAATAGCCACAAAGACATGCATGGTACAGAACGATACTAAAATTACCAACTGATGCACTGTGATGCAGCATACTCTATAACACCCTCTCTGTTGTAGTAAATGTATATACAGTTTAAGTGTGAAGGTAACAGCCCACCAAAACAGCCCACCAAATAGTAGAAGTGTTGAGTCATTGACAGGCAAAAAAAAAAAAAAAAAAAAAAACTCCTCCCCCACCCCCCTCGCCTCTACCCGCATACAGAGAGAGAGAGAGAGAGAGAGAGAGAGAGAGAGAGAGAGAGAGAGAGAGAGTGTTACATTGTGCCAAATGAGCACCCAATGCCAGCACTGCAGTTCATTTGCTAGAGTGGGTTGAGGGTTTGTGTTAAGTGGAGTGAATGAGTGTAGAAAAGAGTGGAAGGGAGGGTTGGGTAAAGGTGAGTGATAGCTCTGGATGAGGCAGTAGGTGTGTGAGATAGGAGGCAGGAGATGCAGGGGGTAGGAATGTGGGAGGGAGAGGCAACAGGTGCACAGGATAGAAATGCAACACATGGGCACTTTTGTAAACCCTTGTCGCCAGTTTTGTAAAGACCTCATTGCTACTGCTGTGGAGGCCGAGTTTGTGAGTTCGTGAAACAGCTTTTGGTGCAGTACATGGCTGAGACAGCTAGAAAAAGGAAACGCATTTCAAAAGCTAGCCAAGCTCTGTACCTTTTGTTTGTGGACCTGTTGATGAGGCAGCACTGGTGAGTCATCTCCTTTATTCCTAAATAACTGAAGACTTTGTCACCAAAGGGCATACAGTGAATTCCAATTGAATAAATCTGTCAGGCAACAACCTACTGCCCGTGTGTTGTGAGTTTGTGGAAATTCACAGTGCAGCCTGTTTAATAATGAAGACAGTAGATTACAGTTGAATAATACCATGGCTGCCAACTACTACAGATTGTCTGTAATTGTTACATATTAAGCACCCTTGTTATGGAGTTATGGAAAGTTACTAAAAAATAATGGAAATAGACATTCTACAGTTCGATGTTGTAAAAAATCGGAAAGCTACTGTTTCTACTTTGTTACTCATGTGCTATTAAAATGTTTTCTAGATTGTAGTGTTTTCCTTCCTGAGAACACCATAAACCTGTCTAAAAATGATTTCATCACCATGACTTACTAAGATAGGTTATGCAGAGTGATGACGAAAATTTTTCATTCTGTACAAGAGAGCTTAAAGGATAGGAACATAACTGCTTTCAAACCAAGTTAAGTCACAAGGTTCAAGGCTGTTGCTGTTTTTCTAACTGGGAGACATCACAAGATGTGCAGTTCACTTACTTATCTACACTTAATAATACATACCATGCTGACACTATTATTTTAATGGCTATCCCCTTTAATTCCTCAGGGAGTCACACCTAGTGATACGTGGCTGGCGACCACGAGGCCCCGAGCTGAGTCCTGGCATTGCTTCCACTTACTTATGCCAGACTCCTCACTTTTATCTTTACTATCTGGCCACCCTCGGCCAGCTCTTGTTCTTTTCTGACCCTGGCGCTATTAGGTTTCGAGGGCTAGGGGTCTTTCATTTTCCAACCTATACTTCTCATGCAGCATCTGACCCGGAGCGGGCGGCTGCAAAAGGTGTCTGTATCCCGTGTTAGGGGCGGCCTCCAGAACTGCGGAAGGCAACGGAATACCACCGCAGATTATCTTCCCTGCATAATGCAGTCTCCATTTTATGCACAAAAAATGGCTTCCTCTCATGTTAAATCAGTGTCCGAAGGTAAAATAGTCCCCCATTCGGATCTCCGAGGGGGACAACTTGAAAGGAGGCAAAAAGTCAAAATGAGAATTGGTACCTGGAATGTCAGAACTCTGCTACAAGCAGGAAAACTAGAAAACCTTAAAAGAGAGGTGGAAAAGAATCATATGGACCTCGTAGGAGTTGCTGAGGTAAGATGGAATGGACATGGAGAGTTGCAGTCAGATGAATATGTATTCTACTACTCAGGAGGAGAAGTAAAAGGAATTAATGGAGTAGGAATGATTATGACAAAAGAATTGGCTAAATGTGTGGAATATGTAGACTATGCAAATGACCGGGTTATTGGTGTAAGGCTGAAAGGAGCACAAAAAGATTTACTGATTGTCCAGGTGTATATGCCAACTTCAGATCATGATTACCAAATTGTAGAGGAAACGTACAATGTAATAGAGAGAATAATGGATGAAAATAAAAAATGCTGCAAAATAGTAATGGGAGACTGGAACGCCATTGTGGGAGAAGGGAAAGAGGGAAACATAGTAGGCAGTCATGGTCTTGGAAAGAGAAATGACAGAGGTGAATGGTTAATTGACTTCTGCAGGGAAAGGCAGCTGATAGCGGCAAACACATGGTTCAAGAACCATAAGAGGAGGCTCTACACTTGGAAATCACCAGGGGATAAATACAGAAACCAAATCGATTTTATACTGGTAGAAGAAAGATACAGGAATGGAATCAAGAAGGTGCACACATTACCAGGTGCAGATATTAATAGTGACCACAACTTACTTATGGCAGAAATAGAAATAAGAATGAAAAAACTGAAAAAGGCGACAATGGTGAAGAAGTGGGATCTAGAGAAGATAAGGTCCAGCAAAGAACAAATTATAGAAATGCTGTCTTTGGACTTTCTAAACACATTACGAGACAAAGAAGCACCTGATAATGCCAACGAGTACTGGAATATGCTGAAAGAAGGAATCATTAAAGCAGGACAGCAAAATATAGGATATGTAAAAGGGAAAAGGTCAAAAAAACCATGGGTCACACAAGAAATGATTTCCAAGATGGAGGAGAGAAGGAAATTGAAAAACAAGAACATTGAAGATGCAAGAAAGATAAACCGAAGGTTAAATAACGAACTGCGAAGAGAAACAGAGCAGGCTAGGAAAAAATGGCTAAAAGAGGAATGTGATGAAATTGAAGAACTGGACAGGAAGGGAAGATACGACTTACTATACAACAGAGTAAAGACTATGACATGGGAACAAAACAGAGCAGGAAGTGCTACTATGGAAATTTTGAGTAAAGACGAAGAGGTAGTGTACAAAGATCGTGACGATGTCCTCCAGAGATGGGAAGAATGTATAAAAGAGCTATATGACACAAATAGCAAACCAGAAACTCTGGAACTTGAATCACACAACAGTGTAAGTGATGAAGAGAAAGGACCGACCATCATAATGAAAGAAGTAAAGTCTGCCATTGCTGCAATGAAAAATGGCAAAGCAGTAGGTACAGATACAATACCGGGAGAAATACTAAAATGCTTGAACCACAATGGAATAAGAGAAATATTGAGGTTATGTAATAAAATATATGACAGTGGTGAATGGCCTGAGGACTTTTTGACAACAGTAATGATTCCATTACCGAAAAAACAAGGAACCAAGAAATGCAGCGAGCACAGGACAATCAGCCTCATTTCACATGCAGCCAAAGTGATGTTAAGAATAATTAATAAAAGACTTGAAAAAGTAATAGAGGAGAATCTCAGCGAGGAGCAGTTTGGCTTTAGTCGGAATACGGGCACCAGAGATGCAATAGGGCTCCTGCGAATCTTGGGAGAAAGGTTTATTGAAAAAGGAAGAGACCTATATATGTACTTCATCGATTTAGAAAAGGCATTTGACAATGTGGTTTGGGACAAGCTGGCGACTATTATGAGGGAAAAGAGAGTGGACTGGAAAACCAGAAGACTTATAAACTCATTATACCTTAATCAAAAAGTTTCAGTTAAAGTGAGAGGAGAAAGTACAAACTGTATCAGACTAGGGAAAGGAGTAAGACAAGGATGCTGTTTATCACCTACTCTTTTCAACCTGTACTTGGAAAATATGATTGACCAATGCTCATTAGATGACAAAGGAATAGAAATTGGAGGAAGAAGAGTAGGATGCTTGAGATTTGCTGATGACATGGTCCTTCTAGCCACAGGGGAAAAAGAATTACAGGATTTGGTGGACACCATTGCAACTAACGGAAAAAAATATGGAATGAAAATTAACACAAATAAAACAAAAGTATTGGCAATAGGAGGAAATAAGGAAATAAAAATTGTGCTGAATGGAGAAACACTAGAACAGGTGCAAAATTTTAAGTATCTTGGAAGCAGGATAGATACCGACTGGAAGTGCACCACAGAAATTAAAACAAGGATAGCAATGGCAAAAAGAGGCGTTTTATAAGAAAAGGAGAATCTTCTGCAGCGGTCTGGACAGAGAACTCAGAAAGAGACTCATAAAATGTCTTGTATGGAGTGTTCTTCTATATGGCGCTGAAACATGGACTATGAGGAAAAAAGACAGAGAAAGGCTGGAGGCTTTTGAGATCTGGACATGGCGGAAGATGGAAAGAATAAGTTGGATGAACAGAGTAAAAAATGAAGAGGTACTGAGAAGAGTGGGAGAGAAAAGACAGTTACTAGATGTAATAAAGAGAAGAAAAAGAAATTGGATTGGGCATATATTAAGAAAGAATGATGGACTGATAAAAACAGTTTTAGAAGATTATGTAGAAGGGAAAAGGAAGCGAGGAAGGAAGAGATTCCAGATACTGGATGACATGATGGACGGTACAACATACAGCAGCCTTAAGAAGGAAGCAATGGATCGCAGAAAATGGAGAGGCAAAGGACCTGCTAATATAGCAGATAACTGATGATGATGATGATGATCCCCTTTAATTTTTTTTTAAAATTGTGCTGGGAGAAAATTATGAAATTTTCAGTAATTTTGTGACATCATTTGTTTGGTGGTTTCATTCATCGTTTTAGAATTCAAAAACACTGTGTACACAGTGTTAGTCACTAAGGATTTTTTCATTGTTTTGTCAGCAACTGTTAACGTTTCCTGTAAAGACATGACAAACACAAATGATAATGTGAAATTAAACCATACAAGTGATATCCAAAGTGAAAGTGAAAGAAAAAATAAGATGGAAACTTTTGTAGGTGTCCCAAGTACCAGTAGTCACAGATTTACCTTTCGTGCTATCTGTGGTAAGAAGGAAAGTGAAAACATGGAGGTAAACAATAATTGTAATGAAAAAGGAAGTACTGTAAAAGTAGGCCTAAGTACTGTAACCAATTCAGATTGTAGTATTATGAAACACCAAAGTGTTAACCTAAATCAAGCTTCCAATTTCTAAAATTTTCTGGGGGAGGACTCATCCCATACTGCCTTTTGATTACTGACAGCCTCTTCTCAAGGTTGACAGTTATGTAATATATGGAAACGTACCTTACAGTTACCTTAATCTTTAGTGTGGCTAGATCACATGGTAGGAAATGGCGAAACGCTAAGCTATTCGATCCTGTTAAGTGTGTTGCAATCCTCAGTATATCAGGGCACCAGATGGTGGCAGACTGGTATGTTGTCAAAATATTTTGTCAGTTCTGTGTATTTGTCTAGCTGGACTCTTGGAGTGTGTTACATGGTAACAAGATGTACAGAATGTCCACAAATATTTAGATGGTTATCTCGGGATCTTAATTTGCTTTGGAGTTTTATTTGGATACCTTACACATCAGTTTTATGCAATGATTTCAGGACTTTTTGGCCACTTCTATGTTAAGAATGTCTCAATAATCAGAAACAAACTGTACATTCATTTCTATATTCATGCCTTTCACTGAAAGTTGTATAATGTCATCATTTGACTGCTTGGTAATCTTTTAAAAAATATTTTATGTATGATTATATACTGTGTATAAGCTTACACACTACAGTTGTATAAAATGTGCCTATAATTGCTTGGATTTATAGTTCTGATGACAGTATCTTCTTCTAAGTAAATATGAGAATGATTTTAGATAGACAATATATGTGCATGTTAAAATATAAAAAAATTATACTATCTCACATTCTTGATGGATCAGCTATATTTCTGTGCTTGCATGTGTGCCTTTGTATACTACTTGATAAGTTGAATTTCATATGCAAGATGTTTCAGGACCTGACTGACAAACTTGAAGGAATGATAGGTCACAGAAACAGGATGATTCTTTTATTAAGGAACATATAGCCTTAAAAAGTCCTTATGGTCCCAATAATGAGTAACTACATTTGCACAAAAATTATCATTTATTATTATTATGATGTGTGTTCTGACAGTGATTTACAAGGGTAATCCCAAAAGTAAGGTCTCCTATTTTTTTTATAGGTACATAGACCTGTTTATTTCTACAATGGTTTACATCAGTTTACATCTTGAACATTTAGCTATGGCAGTTTTTGTATGCCCCAGCTCGCCGCCATGCTTTTCAGAAAGTTATGAACCTCTTCTTTCACCTCGTCGTCAGAGCTGAATCACTTTCTGGCCAAATGTTCTTTTAACCTAGGGAACAGGTGATAGTCACTGGGCACCAAGTCAGGACTATAGGGTGGGTAGGTGATTATGTTCCACTGAAACTGTTGCAGGAGAGCAGTGGTTTGCCGAGTGATGTGTGGGTGAGTGTTGTCTGGAGAATGTGTACGCCCTTGTTCAACATTCCTCTTCTCCGGTTCTGAATTGCCAATTTTAGTTTTTTCAGAGTCTCCCAGTGCCTGTCAGCATTAATTGTGGTCCCAGCGATTCAGCGATTCCGATGACGAGGTGAAAGCAGAGGTTCATAACTTTCTGAACAGCATGGCGGTAAGCTGGTATGACATGGGCATACAAAAACTGCCACAACATCTACAAAAATGCATTGACGGAAATGGTGATTATGTCGAAAAATAGCTAAATGTTATAGCTGTAAACTGATGTAAACCATTGTAGAAATAAACAGGTCTATGTACTTATGAAAAAATAGGAGACCTTACTTTTGGGATTACCCTTGTACATGAATGTTTCAAACAATTTGCCCTGTGCCTCAGTACATGCTGTACACCTCTGTATCAATGCTAGTCCAACTCTGGGGAGCACACCAGGATTCTGTTGCATTTGGTGGCAAGCATAAATTATTCAGGCTATCAGCTCATCTCTAGTGGCAGATGGAGTAAGATAAACCATACTCTTGACACATTCCCAAAGAAACGTGCAACATGTCCTCCTTGTCATATCCAGTGTTTCCCAAAATCGACAGATAGCTCTGGTGTAAGAACCACTGCATATGATATGGGTAATCAGCTGGTTTTAAAAACTGCATCCTGTGGAGATGCTACCCATGTATGTTGTACCCCTGCAGTACTCACCAAAAAGATGTGTGACATGTTCCCATAACACGGGCAATAGCAGACGTGCTACTTCAAGTTTCATTGCTAAATCTAAGGATCACTTAATCCTCAAAATCTGATGTTCTCACATTATGCATGCCACCACCAACATCCTGAAGAATCAAACATCATAGTTCTCATACACTATGTGATCAAAAGTATCTGGACACCTGGCTGAAAATGACTTAAAAGTTCGTGGGGCCCTCCATCAGTATTTCTGGAATTCAGTATGGTGTTGGCCCAACCTTAGCCTTGATGACAGCTTCAACTCTCGCAGGCCTACATTCAATCAGGTGCTGGAAGGTTTCTTGCTGAATGGCAGCCCATTCTTCACGGTTTGCTGCACTGAGGAGAGGTATCGATGTCAGTCGGTGAAGCCTGGCACGAAGTCGACGTTCCAAAACATCCCAGAGGTGTTCTATAGGATTCAGGTATGGACTCTGTGCAAGGCAGTCCATTACAGAGATTTTATTGTCGTGCAACCACTCTGCCACAGGCCTTACATTATGAACAGGTGCTTGATCGTGTTGAAAGATGCAATCGCCATCCCTGAATTGCTCTTCAACAGTGGGAAGCAAGAAGGTGTTTATAGCATCAATGTAGGCCTGTGCTGTGATAGTGCCATGCAAAACAACAAGGGGTGCAAGCCCCCTCCATGAAAAACATGATCACACCATAACACCACTGTCGCCGAATTTTACTGTTGGCACTACACATGCTGGCAGATGACGTTCACCAGGCATTCGCCATGCTGACACACTACCATCGGATTGTCACATTGTGTACCATGATTCGTCACTCCACACAACATTTTTCCATTGTTCAATCGTCCAATGTTTACACTCCTTATACCAAGTGAGGCATTGTTTGACATTTACCAGTGTGATGTATGGCTTATGAGCAGCCGCTCGACCATGAAATCCAAGTTTTCTCACCTCCTGCCTAACTGTCATAGTACTTGCAGTGGATCCTGATGCAGTTTGGAATTCGTGTGTGATGGTCTGGATAGATGTCTACCTATTGCACATTACGACCCTCTTCAGCTGTTGGCGGTCTCTGTCCATCAACAGATGAGATCGACCTGTACACTTTTGTACTGTACATGTCCCTTCACGTTTCTGCTTCACTATCTCATCAGAAACAGTGGACGAAGGGATGTGTAGGAGTGTGGAAATCTCACATACAGACGTATAACACAAGTGACACCCAATCACGTGACCACGTTTGATGTCTGTGAGTTCCGCGGAGCACCCCGTTCTACTCTCTCACAATGTGTAATGACTACTGAGGTCACTGATATGGAGTACCTGGCAGTAGGTGCCAACACAATGCACCTAATATGAAAAAGTATGTTTTGGGTGGTGTCCGGATACTTTTGATCATGTAGTGTAAGTGTCCCTGCATAGCAGCATAGGTACTGAGGTGTGGGTGTCTTCTGTTAGGTAACTGATTTTGGTATATAGATATGAAGAGCTACTCTTCAATTTCTCATCACGTCACCGTTATAGACTATCATGTCAGTGAGCACATCAAATCCATACTCCATGTTTCGTTTTGTGCTAACATCAAGAATACCTGACTTCAAGGCTATAAAGATGCAAAACACTGAAGACGCAGTATTACAACAACACAAACTGAATGCAGCTCTGGTAAGATGCATGTCAGTGTAGTTGCAGTATCATAGCAACACAAGCTGTGATGGAACAGACCTGAATTTTGTAGTCTCATCCTCTGTAGCATCAGTCTTTATCACCTCGAAGCTGAAAGTTCAAATGAGTGCAGAATTGTGTCTGCTCAAAGATGTACACACCACAATACATTAGAACAGGCCTATTCACCAATCTATTCCTCAGCTTGAAAAACTGTTATCAGTGAGCCTGTTCAATTTGCGCTAATAGTGTTATAGAAATGTATCACTTCATGGCATATTAATTAATGCCTTTTGTTGCAAATTTATTTCCTAAAACTGTCACATTGCTGAGAAATGAGAAGAAAGTGAACTTAAAATTTTTTTAATGGATGAGGCAAAGAACATGGGGCCAGTTACATATGAAACATTGTATTTGTTATGATTGTTGCAGCTTTACAGTGAACGTCGTTTTCGGATGAAGTTTAAATTGACATCAACATGTATTTCTTGACAATTTTATTGACGTGTTAAACATAGAAACACTGCATTTTTGCTTTTCACTAAAGTGTCGACATCTCGTACCACTAGCACCGCAAATTCAAATATAAGCTTTTAAATTGAAGTCTATCAATGAGCTTTGTGGGCCTGTCAGTGAGCTTCTGTGGATCTGTCAGTGAGCTTCTGTGGATGGATTTCATTCTCTTCAATGGGGAAAAAAAGTTACTCACAAGAATATATAGGCCCAAACATCAACATAATCATAGTTGCAAACTTGCGAAGTTGTGGAAATTTATGTTGAAGAAAATTTTTACGCTATTGTACAAGACTTATTTTATTATAAAACAGCCTGTCACATGCAGATGTGTAAGTTCTAACTGTAGCTAGGCACCCTGCAGTGACATATCATAAATTGATTGTGGGGTGTCTGACCTTCACTTTGAAGTTCCTAACCCGGCCATGATGCTGATTTTCATCAATTTTAAAAGAGCTACTTTATACTTTAAGCACTGTGCCATGGTGAACTTAACGTAATGTCATTCCTCTGTAGACAGTGCACAGTTTGCACTTCCACTGCACTACATAATGATGTATAACAGCCACATTTTAGCATGAGTGTGAACGCTTCTCGGGTGCCCAGCGAGTGTGAGCAGTCATGTTCGCATAGCCACCTCCTGATCAGGCCTGCTATAGATGACAATAAAGTACACATTTTATTCCACATGAAGTTTATTTATTAAGTGTGGTGACCAATTTTTACACTACAAAAAATTATTACCGCAGTTGCCCAGGCACAAACCCTCAGTGTTTAATAGTCGCTGTTCAGTGGCAAAAGAATTTGTTCTTTTGTGGCACAAACACATTGTTCACATTTATATAAAATTTTCATAGTTCTCACTTATTACTGCCCTGTTTTGAATTGTTAAAGATGGTTACACTTTGGCGATGCATTTAATTAAGCCCATAACACAAATCATTGAGTCTAGTGATAGCTCGGTTCAATAACACTGATAGTCTGCTATGCTTGTTGATCACATCACAGTTCAATTAAAATGTCCATTAATTTAAATCACAAAGCTCACTTGAACATAATGAAATATCAAAATTCTTGAGTTTTGCAGTTGTCAATGCATGTATTTTCACTTATAGCATGAGCAAAATTGTTGTGTGAGTCAACAACCAGAGCGCGACCAACACAGATGTTACTCATTTACTTTCAAACCACGGATTGACTATTTGATGACAGAGATGATCTTATAAAGACTTGTGTAGGAACAAACTATTATTTTGAAAATAACAAAATGGTTTAGAAAATAGCTAAGTTGGAATTCAGTGTTTTTGATCAACTGCAAGAACTGATGTGATTTTGAGTTATAGAAAATATTACTAGTCAGAAATTTAGAAAAATACATGGATACTATTTTTCTTCTGCATTGTGAATTTGTTTGTTTGCATGAACAGGTGCCATATTGCAAATAATGGCAAATTACATAATGGTTAATTAGTGAGGTAATTCATTAATGCTGTATTTCACATGGTACAGAAAAAATAAGGTAACAAAAGTATGTAGTAAAGTTTGGGAAATAGTGGTTTTGACAAAATCTGTGATGAAAAGTGGGACCATTTATGAGCTTCAGGTTTCATTAATGTGGAAGATAATTAGTGTTTGGTCATTTAAAATACTTTACAGAAAAGTTGGTGTAGGTCACCCTTCTCAAATATAAGTGTTAACTCATAAGTCCTTTTTATGCAGTGAACTATAATGCTTTGCTTTAACTAACTGTAACTTTTAGTTAACAGTGCTCTAGTGAAAACTAATTATACAGATGGAATCTGAACACTTGAAACAATAACCTGAACAGTAAATTTAAGCGAAATTAAGTGTAAATAGGAACATAAGGTTTTTAGGTAAGTGCTACATGTCACTAGGTAAAATTACTATAAAATTTAATAAAGAAAATTGATTATTTTTGTGAATAGATAAATGTAACAGATGGGAAGAATCTATGTGCATTGCCACAAAGCTGAATGCGACAATGATAAGGTACATGTCACTGGAGATACAGAACTATAACAAAACAAGCTGAGTGAGAGGGATGGTATGACTTCACAGAACAACCACCTTTCTAGGAGGAGGGCAGAAGGCCACTAGGTTGTGGTGTGCATCATGACCATGTGTTTAACTCATAAATGGCAGAGCAAAATTTACATGCTCCTTAACAGAAATGATCATCTTTCAGTGATATTCCATCTCTCAAAGTTTGTCAGTGAGGTCCTGAACCCCCTGCATTTAGAAAAATAGAACGTACGGCAAAAAAGTACTCAAAAATCATTGCAAGTTATAGCTTTCATTCTCTTAAACATTCATTAGTTTGCACATAGCTTTAACTAAACAAGTTTGACTGTAGTACCGTCTTCAACACATTGTCTTAGTTGGTTGGTTGGGGAAGGAGACCAGACAGCGAGGTCATCGGTCTCATCGGATTAGGGAAGGACGGGGAAGGAAGTCGGCCGTGCCCTATGAAAGGAACCATCCCGGCATTTGCCTGGAGCGATTTAGGGAAATCACGGAAAACCTAAATCAGGATGGCCGGACGCGGGATTGAACCGTCGTCCTCCCGAATGCGAGTCCAGTGTCTAACCACTGCGCCACCTCGCTCGGTTCATTGTCTTAACTACAACACTTAGTGTTATATATTGGTATCTTTCACATACGTTGTTACCCCTAATTTTGTTACAGTTATAGTACTCAAATGCAGTCTCTCATGCTCTGACACACACATTATATGATGTCCAGTTGTGGGACTAGAAATAAAATCCACTTACTTAAAATAGACCATTATTATTTCAGTACTATTTTGTCTGTTCTCTTCAGTAAGTACAATGGTGGTAGAGTGTTTAGTTTTGAACACTTGCAGTACAAAAGATACAGTTAGAACTAACTTTGGGCACTCATTTTCTATTATTTCAATTAAAAATTGTAAAGTTTTCCTACTGTTGCTGCCTACTCTGACTGAATGAGGTGGAAAAATGGTTAAGACACAGGGCTCGTGTTTGAGAGGAGGGTTGTTCCAACCACCCAGAGATAGGTTTTCCACAATTTCCTTAAACTGGTTAATATTAATGCCAGATGGTTCCTTTAAGATGATGCTCACTACTTAAAATTTGCCAGGATGTTTCAGATCGATGCACAGTCTCCTACAGAATGAAAATTCATTGCAAAAACACACAGGAATATTTACTTACTTTGTATAGTTGTACATGGGTTGTGTGCTGCCCCCAATGTTACAACAGTTGGCAGAACAATAAAATATTGTGCAGACGCTGCATACTGTGTGGTCTTCACAAGTGGTGTCTTGAAGAAGACCTGGTTGACCTGCATGTGCTGTCTGTCGCACAATACTCTACTGCATCAGTGGTAGTTAACCTGGTCTCAACTGCCCACTGTTTGGCGTTCCAGATTTCATGGTGGGAGACAGACAGTAGGGCTTTTAAATACATTTTTGTCATGTTTTCATGAAACTTTGACATAAAGTATTCAGTAAATAATTATTATTTTATCCTTTTAGTTGCTATAACTCTGCTTCATAAATTTTATAAAGTTACTTCCCTACTGTATAAATCATCATTGTTGTGGAACTGATTGACGGTTTGAAAATTTTACTACTAATAGAGATAAAAAAAGTGGGTGGTAGGTAAAAAGGTTGACTACCTTTTAATAGAGACTGCCAAAGCTCACTGATGTTTAGACTCTATAGAGGTGCCAGGTTATGAAGGTGTTGAAGGAATGATTTAAAGCTTCCCTTCTATGCAGCTAAGGGCAAACATGTTTCCAGAGACACGCTAATTAGAGAGGACAAACAATACATAATAAGGCGTACTGAAAGAGGCACGTGAGCTGGTTTGTGAAATATTTATTTCTAAAAGCTAACTACTACTACAAAATTTATTGTGTTACAATCTCTTAATCGGGAGGGGCGGGGGGGGGGGGGGGGGGGGGTTGGTCCTTGCTCATGGTAGAGACTTTGAACAGGGCAAACTGTTATACAGTTTATAGTATTTTGTTTGACATTGTCTGGCAACACAAGAAGGGAAATGTCGAGAAGGGGGACATTAACACAGGGTTTCACTGGAATTGTATCAATATACATGTCTTCTGTGTCCGTGGGAAAAAAGTGGGAAAGTTAAAGATTAAGACGGACTCACATGGTGGTCAAGGGAACCAGCAAAGTCAGAGGGAAAATGCATTTCAGTGGCATGCTTGGTGGCAAAGGGGTGCCAAACGGCTGAGGGTGAAATGGTTGTAAATATGCCGGATACTTCTGGCACTCATTGAACTTCACCGCACTAAAGTAAACTACACTGCACTCAGTGATCCAGACGCTGATACTGGGGGATGAACTGGGTGTCTGGCATGAGACTCTGTACAGCTGCAGTTAAGTAAAGGCCCTCAAAGAAACACAGCTCAGGAAGGCAGAGCAGAGAACACAGTAGTGCTTCTCTCATTAACCAGACTCTGGAAGAACATGGAAACTGGACATGGGTGTGAAATCCTGTTGTTAGTGTGAACTCTGGTGAAATATGGCAGCTAACAAAGTGAGCCATGTAGTGTCACGTAGGATGAGGCCCTGAGAGCATGGCCAGATGTTACATCGTTGAAGCGAGAGCAGAGTCTGGATGAAAAATGGTTTGGTGCAGGGCCCCTGATAAGCACGGCTGTCAAAGGTCTCTGTGCAGTGGCAGTGATCAGCGACAGGGGTGCTTGGGAGATGTGGTGGTACCTCGGCTGATACGAACTTCTCTCATCGCTGGTTTTTGGTCAGGGGGTTAAGATCAGATGCTTTAGTGGGCCAATTGAGGTTCTATAGAATGTATAGAGTGTTTGTCAAACCAGGAATATATGCTTGCAGCCCTGCAAGGATGGTGGTTGTTATCATGGAAGATAGGAGTGTCCACAGCGTACACATCATGAATGTGTGAAAAAAGGGGCAACACTTGGTCTTTGAGAATGTTGAAATAAACATCCTGGTTTGTGTCAGTAATATAAATGAGTAGGGCCAAGTCACAGCACAGAAAAGATCCCCAAAACATCACAGAACCACTTCTGCCCTGAACTACACTCTACACATGGTATGAGTTAAGTGGCTCTTGGTAATTTTGAAAAGAGGCAAAATCACAACTTCCAGATTTCACTAGGCAAATCATGACTTCACTACACACTTTCAATCAGTTATAGTACGGTTTCTGTGTTGTTTGGTCCATTGAATAGGTGCAGTCATGAACAATGGTATTTTGCTAGATTCCTGATTCCAGATATGCAGTGCATACAGTTCTTTTCACAATATTCACTTGGAAACTGATTGAAGTCCAGCTGTATTCACAGACAGCAACAGTTAGTCAGATTTGAAACTGATTGTCATTGACAAGGTATGGCACTTGCCTCTGGTCGCTGTCGGTTAGAATTTTTTTACAACCGCTGTTCCTACACAGTGTTAGACTGTTAGACAGCTGCAAGTGGTACATCATCCTTTCAGGCGCATTGACCAGTTAATTTTGGTCCACTAACAAATCCGGTAACTTCCTTCATTTTGTGGACAGGTGCATGTCCAAGCACGATAGCCTCTTTCTACCATTCTGTCACATCTCAGTGTCAACTGTCTTCCTGTGCTCATTCTATACAACAATCTGGCACGTGCACACCACTTCCCTGCCATGACTTACTGCAGCTGTGTAGAGCTCACATGCCTGCCTGATGCCATTTCTACACCACCTATAGTGTTTCACAGCAACCAGTGTGCTCTCTTTAAAGGGCTGAATAATATTTTGTCCTGTAGACTTATTTAAAATAATAATATAATAATAATAATAATATGGAAAAATGAATGAGTATAAGATTTCACCAATAAGGTCGCAAATTCTTCTCATGCATTCACGCAATTCCAATCTTGATCTTTCCACATTCTGTTGTTGAGACTCCTGATCTAGTAGATCTCTCACTATTTAATTTCTCTGTGTTTCTGACTGTGTTTCTCCAAGTTTTTGTGAACTACAGGGCTATTACAAATGATTGAAGCGATTTCATAAATTCACTGTAGCTCCATTCATTGACATATGGTCACGACACACTACAGATACGTAGAAAAACTCATAAAGTTTTGTTCGGCTGAAGGAGCGCTCGAGAGCGCAGTGAGACAAAATAGCGACAGGAGCCGAGAAAGCGTATGTCGTGCTTGAAATGCACTCACATCAGTCAGTCATAACAGTGCAACGACACTTCAGGACAAAGTTCAACAAAGATCCACCAACTGCTAACTCCATTCGGCCATGGTATGCGCAGTTTAAAGCTTCGGGATGCCTCTGTAAGGGGAAATCAACGGGTTGGCCTGCAGTGAGCGAAGAAACGGTTGAACGCGTGTGGGCAAGTTTCACGCGTAGCTCGCGGAAGTCGACGAATAAAGAAAATTGGCTCATGCCACAACTGGAGACCGACAGCGCTGACTTCATCTTTCAACAGGATGGTGCTCCACCGCACTTCCATCATGATGTTCGGCATTTCTTAAACAGGAGATTGGAAAACCGATGGAATCGTCGTGGTGGAGATCATGATCAGCAATTCATGTCATGGCCTCCACGCTCTCCCGACTTAACCCCATGCGATTTCTTTCTGTGGGGTTATGTGAAAGATTCAGTGTTTAAACCTCCTCTACCAAGAAACGTGCCAGAACTGCGAGCTCGCATCAACGATGCTTTCGAACTCATTGATGGGGACATGCTGCGCCGAGTGTGGGAGGAACTTGATTATCGGCTTGATGTCTGCCAAATCACTAAAGGGGCACATATTGAACATTTGTGAATGCCTAAAAAAACTTTTTGAGTTTTTGTATGTGTCTGCAAAGCATTGTGAAAATATCTCAAATAATAAAGTTATTGTAGAGCTGTGAAATCGCTTCAATCATTTGTAATAACCCTGTATTCTATTGAAACAGTATATACTTCATACACTTATCAGAAAGAGCACATTAGCAAAAGATATGTGACTTGGGATTCTTTCATAATGTTGAAAGCCAAACATAGTGTATCTGTGAGGTTTCGTACAACATCTTGAATTGTTAAATGCTATATTCCTGTTTCATTCTGTAGTGTGGTGATGTGGTGTTAAAACACAGCGCTACAAAAAACATTGCATCTTGTGCAACAAGCAAATAACTGGAATCACAATTGGGTGTGCTTCTTGTGCCCATATTAGCAAAACAGATCTGCAGTAAATTACAGAATATATGTACACCGAAGAGCCAAAGTAACTGGTACACCTGCCTAATATCATGTAGGGCCACCATGAGCATGCAGACGTGCCGCAACATGACTTGGCATGGACTCAACTAATGTCTGAAGTAGTGATAGAGGGAACTGACACCATGAATCCAGCAGTACTGTCCATAAATCCATAAGTGATGAGGGGGTGGAGATCTCTTCTGAACAGCATGTTGCAAGGCATCCAAAATGTGCTCAATAATGTTCATGTCTGGGGAGTTTGGTGGCCAGTGGAAGTGCTTATGTGCAGAAGAGTGTTCCTGGAGCTACTCTATGTGTGGGTGTTGTATTGTCCTGCTGGAATTGCCCAAGTTAATATGAACACACAATGGACGTGAATGGATGTAGGTGATCAGACAGGATGCTTACATGTGTGTCACCTGCCAGAGTCGTATCTAGACGTAACGTGGTCCCATATTACTCCCAGCTTCACATGCCCCACACCATTACAGAGCCTCCACCAGCTTGAAAGTCCCCTGCTGACGTGCAGGGTCCATGAATTCATGAGGTTGTCTCCATACAAGTGCACATCCATCTGCTCGATACAATTTGCAATGAGACTCATCCGACCAGTTAACATGTTTCCAGTCATCAGCCGTCCAATGTCGGGTCTAGGCGAGGTGTAAAGCTTTGTGTCATGCAGTCATCAAAGGTACACGAGTGGGCCTTCAGCTCCAAAAGCCCATATCAATGATATTTCGTTGAATGGTTCGCACACTGACACATGTTGATGGCCCAGCATTGAAATCTGTGGTAGTTTTCAGAAGGGTTGCACTTCTGCCACATTGAACTTTTCTCTTCAGTTGTTGTTGGTCCTGTTCTTGCAGTATCTTTTTCTCGCCACAGCAATGTCAGAGATGTGATGTTTTACCAGATTCCTGACATTCACAGTACACTTGCAAATAGTCGTATGGGAAATCCCCACTTCATCGCTATCTTTGAGATGCTGTGTCCCATCGCTCATGCTCCAACTATAACCCCACCTTCAGACACACTTAAATCTTGATAACCTGCTATTGTAACAGCAGTAACAAATCTAACAACTGTGCTAGACACTTGTTGTTTTACATAGATGTTGCCGATTGCAGCGGCGTATTCTGCCTGTTTACGTATCTCTGCAATTGAATACACATGCCTATACCAGTTTCTTTGATGCTTCAGTGCAGCATCTTCTTTGACACACAGTCACATATTTTCAGTCTATAGCAAAGTGTAGGTTGATACTGTAATGCACTTAACAGATTAACAGAATGTAATTAGAGAGTGAAGATTGTGTCATGCAGGTTGACGGCATTCACATCATCATAACAAAATGTCTGTTTCATGCTTTGTACATGTAGTGTGTGCTGGCAAAAAGAATTAGGTGCAAGGAGCCTGATGTGCAATTTTGGGTGATGTGATTTAACTAACTTGCTGTGGTTCAAAGGCTGTAATTGACAATTGTGTCTTGGGTCCACTTCTTTACATATCAGTAGTGAATTGTGTGTCCCATTTCATGTGAATTACAGAATTTGGTGTACATATGGCCACCAATTTCAGCATTTGTGTGTTCTGTTGCCCCATCTTCCTCAAGTGTCTTTACTATTTCCCTCTCTTAATTTTCAAGCCGTGACTGCGACTATTTTGTTTTGTTACCTCAAAATTGTCATAAATACTTTTAATTTCATTTTCATCAGAAAATTATTGAGAGTCACTTTTCCAATTCATTTTTGGGAGCCTGTTCATTAACTCTAAAAAAACTGGTTGTTTCATTGCGTGCTGAAGTGCAGGACATGCCACTAGCTAGAGATAGTGTCAAACTTTCCATCACATTCATACAACTGTGTCTGTTCTTTCTCATACAGCAATGCCACCACTGACATGTTTCTCCAGTAGGTAACATGACTCCTGTGCAATACATTGTTATTTGTCTGTGAGAGATTTGTTATTATCTTGATAATTTTACTTCACTTGCCAATATCTATAGCATGGCATGAATGTTAAACATCATTTTAGTACCAATGCCGGGATGGTTCCTCTGAAAGGGCACGGCCGACTTCCTTCCCCATCCTTCCCTAATTCCATGAGACCGATGACCACGCTGTCTGATCTCCTTCCCCAAACCAACCAACCAACCATTTTAGTAAACACACAACAAGCTATATGGATTTTATGTGAGCTTCAGTATTTACAGGAACAAGCCTTTGTCTCAAATCAGACTGCTGAAGCAAGTCACTGATGTACACAAGAAGGGTAAAGTACGAGTCACACAGATGCAGTATTGCATAATAGCATCTGGGTCCTCAGATACATATATGTGTCTTAAAAATTTGCAAACACACTCTCACTGGTCTGTTAACTCCTCTGCAATACAATGAATCATTGCCTTTACTTGTTTCAGTGTTTGTGTCCCTGTTTAATATGTCCATTATTCATAAAATGTTGTTACATATTGTTTCACGGAATAAAATATTATTTTCAGAGTCCAGAATGCAAGTGTTACAGTGGATATAAGGGCAAGTATTGTGAAGAAGATATAGATGACTGTGCTGCAGTACGTAATCCTTGCAATACTGGTAAATGTATTGATGGAAATGGTACTTACTTATGTGACTGCAGTGATACAGGTAATTATACTAATAAGTCATTGTTGTACTATCTGGTAAATAGTTTTGCCCTTAAAAGTTTGTTGTGTGAACTTTTTCCCATTAAAGGCTCTTACAGAAATCTGATCTAAATGGAAACATAGAACATGATTATTTCTGTATAAATTTTAGTGTATTGGATAGATGTTCTTATTGGTTTCATTCTGAAGATGACCGAAATAATTTACAGTGACTTTTTAACACTGACAGGCACTAACAGACATGACTATATCTGAAGGTATGGTCCAACCTGCAGATTCCCAACAGTAATCAGCCATTTCTGGGAAGTTTAGGCTTTGTTGACTGAATTTCTTACTTCAGCTGCTCTGAATTACCACTAAGCCATCTGCAAGGCAGTTGCTTCCACACTTGAAATTTTTCATTGCCTCTTCAATGCTGCTGACCTGCAAGTGCCCTTTGATTCTCTTGGTGGAATTCCTTCTGGAACTCTTCATTATTTCTGTTGATAAGCCCTATAAATTATGTATGAAGTATTGTCCTTGTCATCCAAATAAAGTCACTCTCAGTAAGACAACATCCTTAATCAAAATCAAGAGCACAGCAGTACGTTAATCATATAAACTGTCCAGCAAGATGTGTCCAGTACAGTATGCTATAATGAATGGAAAAAGAGAATACACTGTGACATGCAGGGAATTTTATGCAATAAACACAGATTTGAAATCTTATATTAATATTCAGCCAAGGTTCAGTTCTGAATGAAACTCCCTGACATGGAGAAGCTGTTGCAGTACTGGGACTTACACCAGAACTCTTGCCTTTCACAGTCAGTACTCTTGTGCATGCAGGTATGTGTCATGTCTTTAGTCTGGAATACCACTCTTCTGCTTCCCAAACTCTACAGAGGTTCTGCTATATACTAGCTTTCAGATTGTCATTCAAAGAACTTATGGGACTGCAGCAGAAGCAGGGGTGGGGGGGCACCTTTGACAACTGCCAGTGTTTCAAGACGTTAACACCCCGTCATTTTTAAGGCCCTAAAACCTTGAAACTGACAGGATGTTCACCTCTGCAGTTATCAGAAACGTCACCAGGCTGCATTCTCATTATATTGTTTGAACATTTGATATGTCGGGAGAAACTTAAATTCTAAAGAATGTTGCATGAGTAAGTTTTTTCACCGTTTAGTGCAATGTACAGTGCTACGAAACTTCTAGACAAGTTAAAACCACATGCTGGACTGGAACTTGAGCTCAGACTTTGTCTTTTGTGAGGAAATGCTGTACCTACTGAACAAAGCCATTTCTCTCTGTTCTCTCAACAGTGATAGTTTAGCAGGTCCCTAGTGCGTGTCTCGGGCTAGCACACAGTTGTAATCTGCCAGGAAGTTCGTTATTTTTTCTTTAATTAATGTTTTTCTCAAGTTAGTATAATGTAAATAAATGTGCTATGTATGGTGTTGTAAATATAATGTAAATGATAGGTATAACTTCATGTTCATCATAACATTGAAAAATGGTCAAATAGGATGAAAATAAGTAACTAAGAAGATAAAAAAATTCGTACTCAATAACACTTTTGACATCACATTTCCTGACCCTTTTTTTGTATGACAAATTTAGTAAAAATGATCCAATTTGCAAAGATCTTCGCCGGCCATGGTGGCCGAGCGGTTCTAGACGCTTCAGTCCGGGACCGCGCGACTGCTACGGTTGCAGGTTCGAATCCTGCCTCGGGCATGGATGTGTGTGATGTCCTTAGGTTAGTTAGGTTTAAGTAGTTCTAAGTTCTAGGGGACTGATGACCTCAGATGTTAAGTCCCATTGTGCTCAGAGCCATTTTTTGCAAAGATCTTTAATGTTGTGCAGCAATGAAGCTGCATATTTTTGTAGTATACAAGTATAAATGAAATAACAACAAAATATGACACTTCAGCTTTTGCAAGCACATAAGTCAACATGGCATCTGGCCTGCTTAGTATTCCAAGTCATAATACTTTGAAGTTAGTTTCTGTACTATAGGAAAAAGGAATTTTTAGTGATGAAACTAGCAAACTTCTGAAAAATGTGGAGGCAACCTTTTTAGAAAGAGGTGTAGGAAACATCGAAGCACACTGGTTTGTGCATTCAAACTAGGCTGACAAGTTTATGGCCACAGAACTATGCAAGTCTGTTTTCACAGCTCTGGGTTACTGTTTCAACCCTAGGGTTATAATGATGAACTCAGTTAATTACACTGTGGAAAAGGGCTTAGAATGGCAGGGGATACAAATTACTTCAGAATTCAGTGATAAAGCAACTTTCCATAACAACGGAAAATGTGGACCTTGTCAAATGTCCACTGTTGTACTGAAGGCAGTTTGGCTTTTATGTACAGATTCTGAGCAGCAGTTTCACACTGTAGTAAAGTGTTAATGGTTTGGCAGCATAATGCCTCAAAAGAGAACTTGTAACGTGTGACCTTTATTTTGAAAAGCTTTCGATATTGTTTGGTTCCAGAGTCATTTGTTCTCTAGTTGATTACACTGAAAAAGTTTAACCTAAAGGTGTTTTTTCCAATAATGGAAATAAATGAGATGTTATAACTATAGTGTAATTAACTGGTATATATTCATTTTGGATGTAACACTGAGAAACAATACAATACACTAAAAATAAGGAACATACTTGAAAACTAAGCAAAAAAGGAGGGTGGCAAAGATAACACGAAATTTCAGACTGTTAACTAAGGTCTGAGCATATGGAATAGGTTCCCAGATATGAGTGTGGCTCGAAGATTTCTTAATTAACAGAACCTGGAATGGCAAGTGTTAATCAGAGAAAAGAGTATCACTAAGAGTGCCCCATGGAAGTGTGTTAGGACTGCTCTTTCTCTCTATACAGGCTGCTGACAAACAGTCTGAAAAGCTTATAAGGGTATTGCAGGGTAGGTTGTGCTGAGAAAGTCGAGGGAAAAAATTCTATATATTGTACGATTTCTGAGTTAATCAGCATTGAAGTTAGTCAATTGGGCCTCTGTGTGACCTACCAGATACAGTTAGTGTCATTTGTTCTCATACTGTCTGCACACGGTTTTAGTTTGCCAGGAATTTTGAAATCAGCGCACTGTCTGCTGCAGAGTGAAAATTTATTCGGGATGTAAACTGTGAATTATATGGTTAAAAATGTTCAGATGTGATAAATATGTGATGGAAAAAATCTGATCATTGTGCACATCATGAGCAAGAAATAAGAGACTGACAATTTGCTAAATACATAGTATCTCCTAGACCAGTGGCACCCAAGATTTCAGCCTGAGTGTCAAAGCACTCGGCCTCACTTCACATTTTCCCCACCACCACGCCATACTGTCTGAGCGCGAAAGGGAGAAGAGGGGAAAACAGCGAATGTGCCACATTTAAGTGCCAGTACAGTCATACTTACATACGTGTGTGTCAACAACACAGATCACAACAAAATAAGTGTTCAGTAATAGCCAATTATTTTTGGCAAGCTGAAGACACAATATAATTTTTATCTGGTACAAACTGTCGGCATATGGACAGACTCGGACAGTTTCAAGTTTTGCACTCAAGTTGCCACATAATTGTGACTTACTTAGTTTCATAATCAGAAAAAGGTCTTTCACACAAGTATATCGAACAAAGTATTGTAGCACTTTTGCAACCTCATTATGGAGACTTGGAAAATCTGCCTGATACAAGCAGTGTAGACATCCTGGGCAGTTTTTATGTAAAAAGATCTGTAATTAAAACTGGAACTACCTTGCAGGTCAATCAGTTACATCTGCTCATGCACAGGGGTGCTTTCAACTGAAACGGCTAATAGTCTCGAAAACAGATGTAAGATTGGCAGTGTCCTCAAAACCTTTATTAAACTATTATTGTAATTCTTGCAAGGCCACACTGAATTCTTCAAGTTGTGCTTTTTATTTTGTTAACATCAGTCAGCTTAGGGGACTGTATTGTGTTTGCCAGATTTTCTTTTTAAATGCATGCCCATCAAATCGAATGAAAATATAGGCAGTTCATCATGAAACTGCTATATGAGGTATAAATAATCAAAGAATCAAAATTTTTCACCTAATAACTTATGTAATATCATTTGAGAAATATTGCCGAGATGCCAATGCGAGAGTTCCTTAATTCTGCAATAGTAGCATGTGGCCACCTGCCGTGCTGAAACGGGCAAGTAACGTATCATTCATTCTGGCTAGCCAGCAGATGCATATCCGCTGCCATCGATGCTGCAACCCTGCTGCCACTGTACGCTGCCCTATTCGATAATGCAGGGATGTTCTTGCAATGGTTCAGGCTGCTACATGCTGATTCCGCTTTGTGGATAACCTGCTTTCTTTGTGTGCGTACGTATACGCTTGAAGTTGGCTGGTGCTTTACATAGTCCAAATGGCATGACTTTGAATTCATAGAGACTGCCAGGAGCTATGAAGGCAGTCTCTCTGCCTTGTCAACCTTGATTAGCCAATAGCCTGTCTACACATACATAGTTGAGAAATACTTTGCTCCTGTCAAGCAGTCTAGGATGTCATCAGTGTGTGGCAATGGATTGATAGCTTTCTTAGTAATTTTGTTCAGTTGTCAGTAGTTGATGCAGAAATGCCATGTCCCATCCATCTTCTTCACAAGGACCACGGGAGAGTACCAAGGATTTTCTAAAGGTACAGTGGTGTCATGTTGCAGAATCTTGTGTACTTCCTCCTGAATTATGCATAGTTCAGTCGGTGACCCCTTATGCAAGTGCTGGGTAATCGCTGGATGATCCCCAATGTTAATACAGTGTTTTACACTAGGCTGCCTGGTCTGTCTTTTCTCCACTCCAGATTTGAAAGCATCCAAAAATTGTATAGAATGGCTAACACTCGTCAACATTGTTCATCAGTCAGGCCAGTTTCTGTTGGGAGTTTGATAGGTTCAACTGTTTCTATGCACATACCTTTAGGGATGAGTTGTGTGAATGCTCCTGACAGTTATCCAAAGTTGTCCTTGACCACCTGCAATGCTTATAATCATCACCAAAGTGTAGATTTATTTTGTGAATCTGAGTAGCTCTTCACAATCTACAAAGCTTCACAGTTTAATTGAGCAGCTAGATTGATGACTGGAACTCATTTCATTGATGATGGCAGGGGAACAACATTGTCAGCGACAAATGACCACCCAGGGCAGTTTTTGTTATATGTGCTTTTTGGAATAGCTTTGTAAATATGGAGCTCTAATCTTCCACAGTCTATGCAGGAAGTCTCATCTGAGAAAAACATTATGACTACGTTCTTTTAAAACAACAAATTCAAAGGACAGTGTTCTGTCATTGATAGTTACTCCTGCAGTGCATGTTCCTGTCAGTTGGACATATTTCCCATATGTGACCTTCAGCACAATTGCTTTCATATCATGGAACATAGCGTTGTTTAGCTGACAGCATTTAACATTACAATAAAAAGGAGCCCCTGTGTCGACTAGTGCTTGGACAGTTTGTATGTTGCTGCTGGTAAATCTTTCGGGATGCAAGGTTGTGGTCCAAGAAACTCTTCTGTTCCTGACATTTCGTTCAGGACTGTGCTGGACATCCTCAGAGGCGCTGCTCCACCAAGTCTTGCCGACAGACCAATTGGTTGTCCAAGAGTGACATAAATATTGTAGGAAAGGGAACGTGGTCTAAGTAACATGTGATGAGCAGAGATAATTCTTGTCAGAAATAAAACTTAACTATCGATTGTCATCTTGTCAAAGATAAAACTGTCTAGCGATTCTCCAGAGCTGCTGTCCATATGTTGCTAAGTTAACATTGCATCCTCTTTCCTACAGTATTTGTGTCACTCTTGGACGTCAGACTGGTCAGTCATCAAGACTCAGCAAAGGAGCGCCTCTGAGTATGTCCAGCGCAGTCCTGGACGAAATGTCAGAAACAGAAGAGTTTCTTGGACCATGACCTCACATCCTGAAAGATTTTCCAGCAGCTATGTCAACAGGTTGTGAAGGCATCCATTCTATGATCAGTTTGTATGTTGATCAGATTTCTTGATATCTTGGTAACTGTCTTCCATGGAGAGTTTTATTCTGTGATGGCCTCCATAGATGGTCATTTCAGTTATTTTGTCTGAATTTAGTGGCTAGCACCTCTGCATGGCAAGAGGGAATGGCTCCAGTGTGTTGGGGAGTGACATCATCTAGGATATGGCAGTAGGTTTCATCCCAGAGGTCAACTATAATCATCTGCAATTGCCTGGTGTGACTAGGACTGTTGTGATGGTTGACATCTTGCAGCATAGTAGTTGGACATTCTTTTTCTGTCTCTGCAGTGCTGTACACAGCAGATGCATACTGGTTTGTTGTCCTCTGTCCTCCAAATATTTGTTCTTCTGTGGGGCATTGTACTTGATAGAGGAGTTGGTTGTACCTGCATAGGTCCCATACTGAGATTTTCTTTTGACAGCTGCAGCAGAAGTCTGAGTTTGCTGAATCCATTCTTCATGGAGCATTCAACTGGTGGTGGAGATTGGTGCTAAAGATCAATTCATGTCTTCTTCAACATTCTCTATTACCTCCTGATGTATGAGGTTGCCCTTTGTGGCTGCTACCTCTTGTGTACTCTGTCTGACATTACTGGTGTATGAGAGCTGTGAGGCTGTGGTGGACTTCCACATCTGCCACAGGGACAACATTCAGAAGTCAGCCTCACATCTTTCATCCAGTTCTTTTCTGTTGCATTTCCTTAGTGCACTTACATCACTTGATGCGTTCCTTTGGCATTGTGACTTACTTTGGTACCTGTATTCTGTGGTCCCTTTCATCAAGAGTGAGATTTTGTTGGCTTCTTTCATATTTGGATTCAAAATTTGGTATAGGGAGAAAACATTCTGTTTGTAAGACTGTATCATTTTGCCATGATGTTGGGACTTGTACTTTATTTGTCCCACTAAGTGGAATTGCTGCTGATTGTCACCAAATGTTTTCTTCATTTCAGCCTGGAATTTGCCCCAGCTGTTGAGCTTCTCTTTGTTGTTCTCAGTCCTTGCTGGGCTATTTCATCCAAGTAAAATTACACATTTGCCACACATATCATGCCATCCAACCTGTTATATTTAGCAACTCAGTCGCATACTTTCAGCCATTTCATCGGGTCTTGACCAGCATCTTTGGAAAATACTAATCAGTGTCTGCTGTGCAGCTGACTTAACTACTGTTTTGGAATCCATTGGTCTCCTGAATATATAGACCACAGGAATGATGTACTGCTGATATTCTGGTTCCTGTCTGTGCACGCAACAGCTCTTATGTTGCCTAATTGGAGCCACTGTGAGGTAAATGTTTTAAAATACTAGGCACCTCCACTAAACAGTGTCACATTGTAACTACAGTCAAGTCCAGATCAGCCAGCAGTGCAGTGAAGTACAACACTTAGCAGTGAAAGCACATTTATTGCAGACACCGACATACAAACCAAACCGAACTGCCCCCTGGAAGGGGGGTAGTATTATTCATAAAACACTTGAGTATTCTAGTATATGCAAACACTACACATATAAGAAAATTTGGGAACCACCTGGAGATGATAAATACTAAATAACAAATACTTGCTGGTGATCAGACTAGAACTGGTGACCTGCAGCATCTCAGCTAGCTATGCTAACTCCTATGCCACATTGCATGCATCACAACTTGTGGCAATATTTTTTGTTACACAAATAGTTTTGAGCTGCATTTTTACTAATGTAAACATAAATGACCAATTTTAAGAACCACAACTGATGTAGATAATGTTAAGATATACGTGAAAGAAATCATAACCCATCATCTATTTCTTATATACACTCCTGGAAATGGAAAAAAGAACACATTGACACCGGTGTGTCAGACCCACCATGCTTGCTCCGGACACTGCGAGAGGGCTGTACAAGCAATGATCACACGCACGGCACATGGGACACACCAGGAACCGCGGTGTTGGCCGTCGAATGGCGCTAGCTGCGCAGCATTTGTGCACCGCCGCCGTCAGTGTCAGCCAGTTTGCCGTGGCATACGGAGCTCCATCGCAGTCTTTAACACTGGTAGCATGCCGCGACAGCGTGGACGTGAACCGTATGTGCAGTTGACAGACTTTGAGCGAGGGCGTATAGTGGGCATGCGGGAGGCCGGGTGGACGTACCGCCGAATTGCTCAACACGTGGGACGTGAGGTCTCCACAGTACATCGATGTTGTCGCCAGTGGTCGGCGGTAGGTGCACGTGCCCGTCGACCTGGGACCGGACCGCAGCGACGCACGGATGCACGCCAAGACCGTAGGATCCTACGCAGTGCCGTAGGGGACCGCACCGCCACTTCCCAGCAAATTAGGGACACTGTTGCTCCTGGGGTATCGGCGAGGACCATTCGCAACCGTCTCGATGAAGCTGGGCTATGGTCCCGCACACCGTTAGGCCGTCTTCCGCTCACGCCCCAACATCGTGCAGCCCGCCTCCAGTGGTGTCGCGACAGGCGTGAATGGAGGGACGAATGGAGACGTGTCGTCTTCAGCGATGAGAGTCGCTTCTGCCTTGGTGCCAATGATGGTCGTATGCGTGTTTGGTGCCGTGCAGGTGAGCGCCACAATCAGGACTGCATACGACCGAGGCACACAGGGCCAACACCTGGCATCATGGTGTGGGGAGCGATCTCCTACACTGGCCGTACACCACTGGTGATCGTCGAGGGGACACTGAATAGTGCACGGTACATCCAAACCGTCATCGAACCCATCGTTCTACCATTCCTAGACCGGCAAGGGAACTTGCTGTTCCAACAGGACAATGCACGTCCGCATGTATCCCGTGCCACCCAACGTGCTCTAGAAGGTGTAAGTCAACTACCCTGGCCAGCAAGATCTCCGGATCTGTCCCCCATTGAGCATGTTTGGGACTGGATGAAGCGTCGTCTCACGCGGTCTGCACGTCCAGCACGAACGCTGGTCCAACTGAGGCGCCAGGTGGAAATGGCATGGCAAGCCATTCCACAGGACTACATCCAGCATCTCTGCGATCGTCTCCATGGGAGAATAGCAGCCTGCATTGCTGCGAAAGGTGGATATACACTGTACTAGTGCCGACATTGTGCATGCTCTGTTGCCTGTGTCTATGTGCCTGTGGTTCTGTCAGTGTGATCATGTGATGTATCTGACCCCAGGAATGTGTCAATAAAGTTTCCCCTTCCTGGGACAATGAATTCACGGTGTTCTTATTTCAATTTCCAGGAGTGTAGTTTGTAGTCGGCTATTATTTCACAAGAGTTGTGCTGGCCCCTTCGCTGTCCTTAATCTATCATAACTTTGCATCTACTTCATTGTGATCATGCAAACATGGTAGAATTACACATGTAGTAAGGAATGAATCTGATGCTTCAGCCAGCCCCAGATCTACGATATTTCCAAACCCGAGCAAAAACTTGATAGTGGCGTCAATTCCAGGAGTGTATTTTTGCTCTGAAACATAGATGTCAAATGTGTATCAACATTCCATTTTTTAGGTCTGGAAACTTATTTGGTGCCACATTTGCATGTTTAACAGATAATTCTTACATTAATTTCACTAGTTTATCATTACTTGATGATATTGTGTGAGCCTAGAGACAAATAAAATATTCAGAATACACAGTTACGTGTAACATAAAACAAGAAATACATTCTGAAAATTTGAAGTAGATTATGCTGCATTATACTTATCTGTGCAATTTCTCTTGAATTCAATTTATTTTCACTGATGTTTTCCATTTGTTTAAGGATTTGAAGGAGATTACTGTGAAATTGATATAGATGAATGTGCACTCAGAACAGCACAGTGTGCAATAGGACGGTTTCATTCATGTGAAAATGTTCCTGGTAGCTACAGATGTAATTGTAAACGTGATTTTTGTGGGCAGAGGTGTCATATTTTTAATCCTTGCACACAGGTAAGTAATCGAAATGCTTCATATACAGCTCATTCAGATATTTACACTTGTGTTTGTAGCCATGGAGAATACTGTTTAAACCTCTTGCTGTACCATTTATTTTGACAAATTCCATGCCCAAGAGGCTGGAGATGACGTGTGCTAAATGGGCCAGTGTGATGCAGGAGACAGTCGTAATACAAACTGACATTTGGGTACTTGTTGCATACTTACATGGTTATTTGTTTCACATGATACACCTCTCATGGATGTCAATGCTACTTTAAACCTACAACTCTAAAAATTAGTAGTTCTGCATGGTATGGTGGTTTCAAAAGCATTATTGTAGGTATAAAGCTACTTTCCACTCCGTGCATTCTCATGTTATCTCACTTCATAATCTGTGTTTTATGCAAGCTTTGCACATCCTTGTATTTTTAGGTGTCAGATCAATATGCTTCAGTAAAGACCCAATATTGTACTTGAATTTGAAGAGGTTTTTTACTTAGCGAAGGTTTTCCACACTTTTCGTAGTTCGGTGACTGCACATTTTTAAAAATTACCTCTGCTATATTTATTCTGTAATCAACAAATGTTTCCTTTCTTTGACTATGGATAATATATCTGTTATTTATATGTATAAATGTTTTCAGTGTCATTTGAGGAATTGATTTGGAAACAGGCCAACATCTGATCTTGATGGTCAATGTCACCCATTTATTTGAGGGTGCATTTGGGCTCATTGTTTTTTTAACTGTTTGTCTATGTGTTCAATCATCTCTACACCTTTGTGTTTCAGTGATATCATATACATGTCGTCATGCTTTTGTTTCTGTCTCAGAGGCAACAAATTATTACAACTTCTCCATAAACATTCTCCTTTCTTTAAAATTTGTTTTTGATAATCTTCAGGTGTTTGTTGCCTATTTCTGCATACTGTCCCGATTGCATTTGTGTTTTCCTGGTGTATTTTTAAAATGAGATTGCAGGAGGAATACCAGTTGTCAAGAAACAAACCTTTTTCGGTACAAATTTTGACAAGTCAATGACAGCAGTCTCTGATGCACTGTTATTCAGATCAGTTTTGTATTGCCCAGAATATATTTTGAAATCGTTTCAAAATCCAGTATTTGCCCCACATAGTTCATGAACTTTTAATCCAAATCTCGCTGTTTTCAGTGGATTACATTGTTTATCTGCTAAAGTCTTTTACATTTCATCAAGGATTCATCTAAACAGACATGTTCGTACAATGTGTAATTTCTTCAAATATCTCATTCCAAAGGTTGAAGATACGTCTTATCTTTCGAAGCTGGTCAGTATTATCTGCAGTTTCATTGTTGCAAAAACATAAAAATCTCAAAATTTGTTTAAATCTTTTAAAAGGCATATTGACATTTCTACTAGTGGTCTTTTAGACAAATACTTGTGGATATTTTGTTTCCTGACTTGAGCCATCAAAATGCACAGAGCATAGTAGGCCTTCATTTTGTAAAGTGTAACAGAATACCAAGTGTTGTCCACTTTCTGTTTGTTCCATATGTTGTCTGTTATCTGTCCTATGAAGAGACTTTTTTCCGTAACAAGTATGTCCCAAAATTTGCCATTAAACATAATAGAAAATAGTTCTAATAATCTTGGATGTCCACTTAATTGATTTTAAACGTATGCTTTTATACAATGAGCCTTAGAATATTTCCAAATGATTGTTGTGTTTTTCACTTCCTGCTGGAACCATGATACATATCATTTATGTATTGAATTTTCATCTTCACTGTTCTCATCTTTAATTAAACATGTTGCATGCTTTCTAGTTTGTATAATCACCTCACTATCACTGGACTCTTCATAACTGCTTCCATGTAAACGTTTCTCTCATAACATTGTGTAAGGGTTTATTAAATTTTTCTTCAAAAATGAAAGTATAAAACCATTAACACGCTTGCTTTCTAAAGTAGATTTAATAAATTGTGGCCAATTCTTGTAGCATAAGAGTAAGAACTATATCCTGACATGTGTTTGTCTCATGAGTTAGACTCGTGATGTTTATGTTTCTCCTGACTTATTGCTGCAATTGTGACTCATGATGTTTACATTTGGCCTGTATTTGTGTCAACAAGTCTGGCTTGAGAGACTCATGTTTGATCCCAAATTGTTACCACCAGTTGGACTCATCAAGGTACGGCAAGGGGTTAAAGATATTATTACTTCAGAATTAGTTTTTGTGCTGTGAGAATTATGAATAAATGTTGTAGGTTTATGGAAAGTTCTGGCTGAAAGTAATTAATTTAGGAGTAGGGATAACAACTCACGGAATAGTAGAGGCAGTGAGTTGCCTTCGCGCGCGCACACACACACACACACATTACTACCACCACCACCACCACCTGTACAGCTATATTGTGCTAGCTGAAAACACGTTTCCAGGGCTGCAGTTCCAGTTCGGCAGGTAGGCATTGTGTATTCAGCCAGCACAATGTAGTTGTACAGGTGAGTGGGTGAGGGGAGGGGGGGGGGGTGGCACATCAGCCAGTGACTCATTGCTTCTACTATTCAGTTAGTTGTTAGATTTACTCCTAAACTATATAGAAATATGAATAGTTAATATGAAATGACCAGTAGCTGCACACACATAAAAAAAGAAACAAAGTCATCTCCTTACCAACTGTTGGCAACAGCTTTGTAGGTAGTGGGAGGGTCAGTGGTGAGGGCTGCTGCTGTAGTCTAGTATTTTACTCTCACTAATATGTCACACTGACAGTTTCATTCCATTTAATCGTGTTACAGTACACTGTAACTGTAATGCCAACTTAGTTAGTGGATGTGATTGATCTGACAAATGATTTGTTTGCCAATTGCAAAAAGATTTAACTTACCTATAAAGATTAAAAAACTATTAACATAGAGGAAAACCACGAATAGATGGTTATGATCTCGCATTTCTGTTTCTTGTAAAATGTTTTTTAAGAAACAGAAACACAAAACACACTAATGAATTAGGCATAATGCACAGGACAGCTTCTACTGTGGCACACAGTGGCGTACTGTGAGTATGTAAATAATGTTCGCTCCACAATATAGTAAAATACAGCTCTCCTTCCACCCTTAAAAACAATTTCAGTATGATGGCTGCATTTCGTGTACAGTAAAGTACTAAGTGACCACACTTTTACTGCAAATTATATTCTGTAGGTTACTTAACTTCAAAACATCATAATAACTATGACCATTAAATGCAGACTATGATGTAAGGCTATATGATGCAAAAGAATCGAAGTTTTTAACCTAATGGTTTATTTATGATTGCTTGATAAAGATTGCTAACTTCAGCAGTATATAAATTTTTACCTTATTTGCATAAAAATATTTTTATAGTGGCACAATGGCAGATGCAAGAATCAGTGCATATTTGGCAGTCCTTCCTCTACCCCTTCCCCCTCCTCACCCTTGTGGTCTGCCCCACTTGGCCCCCTCCCAACCCTTGCAGGCCACATCACCTGGTGAGGCTTGTGCCCACAGAACAGGCAGCATAGTGAGCATGGGGAACCTGAGATACAGCTGCAATTGCTTGATGTCTTGCCATTACCACTTGACTCACTGAAATGTCAATTACAAAGTAATTTTAATGAGAGTGTACAGTAATACTTCTCATAGGGTGTGACATTTAATTCGAGAACCCTACTACTCATTAATATAATAAGAGATGTACATGTAATTGTGAAGAGAACTAATGTTTCACAGAGAAAATAATTGTTGATGTGTGAAGAGGGAAACTTAAGTTCACACTGATGAATGTGTATGATGACACGCACTATTAAACAGTGGTGGACAACTTCCCCACTCTGTCACTTATTCAGAATGAATAAAGATAACCATTCATCATAAGGTGGAGGTGCTGAGTTGTGGGTTGGAGCATAAACAAATGTAATTCAAGCACTGAATGTCTAGAGGAACTGTGCCTCAAGTGATAGTAGTTAGTTAGTGCACCTTTGGAAAAGTATGTACTTAGCAGAATAAGCAAATATGATAGGGATCCCCCTTTGTACACAAACAATGTTAGGTAGTTTATAAGAAACAATGGGTACTGCACAACAGGAACAAAGTAAAGCACAACTCCACAGAGAGGCATTATTAATTAAAGTGCCTGTGGCTATCAGTAGGTGAATAGATGAAGCCTTTAATAACTACCAAAGTAAAATAATATCACAAGTTGTCTCCTAATCTCCTAAGAAATTTCCCTCTCCTAATCTTCTAAGAAATTTTGACTATTAAGTTAAATCTCTTAATGGCCCAAAAATTACTGCCCAAACAGACTGGAATTTGTCTGACTCATGGCCATAATCTCACACAGATCCCTTGAGTATAGAATTGTTGTCAGTGATAAGAAAAGATCACTAACCATACCCATCTTTAAGAAAAGAAGTGGTGGGTGAACTCCATCTATAGAACTATCATCCTGTATCACTCTCACCCTTTTGTAGCAGAATTCTAGCAGATATTCTTTATTTGAGCATTATTACTAGTCTGGAACAAATGACCTCCATGAAAACAAGCGAGTATTATGAGAACATTCCAACTTGCACCATTTACACACAATATCCTAAGTGCCATGGATGGAGGGAATGAGAATTTCTGTAATTTGTAAGCTGCCCAAAAGTTTTTATTCAGAAATGTATTTCTGTGGAGCATTTAACAAGATTTGCATTAGTTGTTGTAATGCATGTTCTCCCACTGTAGACAGTAGTAATTAGCATACACTAAGAATCACCAGAACTGATTTGTACAGAGCATTCAGATTAATTATTATGTTATGTGCTTTTATTTGAAAGGGAAAAATCGTTAGCTTTTTTCTTTGTCTATTAGTTCTTGTTAAATTGTTATTGTGTCTGAGTGTGTTCAATGCACCCAGATTAATAGTACTCATTTTCTAGGGTAACTGTAGTGAGAGTGTTTTGAATTGTTCCTTGTTTCCAATAACTTGATTGGGGTTCTTTTTTGTTTGTTTGTTTGTTTAGTTTATGGCAGGTAGGGTTAGATGTTCAGATCACAGCAGCTTTGTCAGCTTGAGCCATAGTGTCCATCAGCTATCAGTGCTCGGATTCCAAGCCAGACTACTCAACTTAAGATTTCACATCCTTAGTTGGTTTATGTCTGAGAATGGATACCAGTATTGTATTTGTTGGAAAAAAGTTTTGGGATAACTAACCATTTGCTGCAAACAGCTGGACGATGCATTGTACATTGTCATTGTACATTGTACATCAATGGTAGCATTTTACGGTTATATATTAATGTATGCAGCAGTTGTTCGAGAGTTGCTTCAATAGGTCAACAAAATGTGTGTCCGTGTAATCTTTTTTTCTGGTTTTTGTTTTTGGGTCAAATGAGGTGGTAATTTCCTCTTCATACTTTTGTTTCTTGTATTATTATACTGTCCATGTTCCTATTGATATATTGCATTATATGTGTGCATTTCTTATAATTTATGTTGGTTGTTTGACTTAGAGTCCAGAAACTCTATGCCAGAATGGTGGAACATGCAATCCTGAGTGTAATGCACCACCACCCTATTACACATGTAATTGCACAGGGGAATACACTGGAATTAACTGTACTGAGGTAAGTATATAATTCTTTGATGAATATTCAGTTAATAGTTAACGAATTTAGAAAAGTTTAATTATCTTTCTTCGACTCATCTCTTTTAAATGTGTGTAAATTGTTCAGTTTTAATCTGTTACCCCTTTTTTTCAGCTTCCTGTGGCTGAGGCATCTGATGCGACAGATATTGCCATTATTGTCACTCCAATAGTTGGTGCTGTTATTCTTGTTATTGTCATATCACTAACAGTACTCATCAGTATGGCAAAGAAGAAAAGGGCTACTAGAGGAACTTACAGTCCAAGTCAGCAGGAATACTGCAATCCAAGAGTGGAAATGGATAATGTTATGAAACCACCGCCAGAAGAAAGACTGATATGACAGAATGGTTCACAGACAGGCATTCAGCAATGTTCCTTTTTCATTGCTGGCTGTATAAAAAACATAAATTTGACTCTGGACTGGTAACAAGTTCAGAGTAAATGCTCTCAAAGTGAATTAGAGTTATCTGTTCCTTTATTCGTATCTCTCATTCAGAATATTGATTTGACTGTGGTGTCCGTCCATTAGCATTCACTATTGTGTAAACGAAATGTATTTTTAATAACAATGTGTTTTTCTTGACTCATAACTACTTAATACATGACCAGTGCAGACTTTTTACTGATATATCAAATGAACTGTTATATACACTGGAAACAGGAAATAATGCTGATGACATGGCTGTTAAAGCTATATAAACTGAACAAAACATAAATTGTTGCTCTCAGATTTAGTTCTTGTTTGAAGAATGAAATTGTCTATAAAGAGAGAATAAAACAAACAACTGTTATCATAATTCAGTTTTGGCAGTGTACACATCTCCATATTTAATTCTGTTAATTGAAGGAAAAGAATTGGTAGATCTGAAAGCACAAATTTTCTGCCACACTTAGCATAATCTGTTATGTTGTGCGATATATTCTGATCTTATATTTCTTGAATGGTCTGGTTAAATCTGACTTATTCCTTGATCTTGTCAGTTTCATTCACTTAATTCAATTAGTTGCAGTGATGATGTAACCCTTGCCATAGTTGAAACATATCAGTACAGCATTCTTATGCTATTTCAGCACAATTTGTTTCTTTTCTGTTTATAGTATTATTTTATTATTTTTCTCTAATTATGTGCTGATTGATGTAAGTTCTGGCACCATACTCATTCAAATCATTTTAGTTTCCCTGTATAATTATGTATATGTGCAGCCATGTAATTCTTAGTGGTAACCATTTAACATACAACCAAATGGAATTATTGAAGTGACTGTTTTAATAGCGTGATTTTATCATTTGATTCCACAACTTACCACTGTTGTATATAGGAACATGTCAGTCATGGGAACTAGTTATGAATTAAAGTGAGATTAATTTTCACTCCTGAGTTAAAAACTGATTTATTTTCTTTGAGATTATTGTACATTCATAAGGAGAGTCCCAGTGGACATACTGTAACATTACTTCAAAAATATGAGACTGTGTTTTCATATGGCCACTCGACTTGGTAAAGGGACCATTTTTGACAGTATTATTCTCTTAGGTACTTAGTCATAATTTTCACCGTGGCTTTTTATATTTATCTTAGAAAATTAGATTTATATGTACTGTACATTAAAACAAAAAACAAATGAAAACTTTTTTTAATTAAGTGTGTGTAAATATTAATGAGATACACATTTTAATAATCAGTGAAACAAACTTTTGAAGGTGTGCATGGGCAACTATGTAGTTATTTGTATTTGACTTAAGCATTTAATGTGTAACTCCATAATTAATTAAACCATACATTGCTCACTGAAAAAAGTTGCATGCCCACTGAAAGAAGCTGCATGAACATTGTCCTATCTTTGTGCAACATGTGTAAGTACTTCCAACACTTTAACATTTGTAAAGCATGACAGTTAACTGCAATTATTTGTGTTAATGTGTTTCTCATTTTGGAACACACAAAATGAAAATACTTCTTTTTTTGTTATGAAATAAAATGTTGTACAGCTAGTACTTTAACCACCTGGGCAGCATCTTAAAAATTAATCACCCTCATGTGAGGAGCTATGTAACCAATTCTGGCATGAAGTAATGAAGTTAATGGCTTCGAAATGTGTTCCATATAAAATTGTATTTTTGAATTCTGTTAGTCCACATTGAAGGCAGGATAGTACGTGAAGGGAAAGAATATTCATACTAAACAGTACACTTGAATTTTCTAGCTGTAAAATATATGCTCAGTGAATTATATGCAACAGTACTGTGCCATGTAGAGAATTTTTAACTTAAAAAAAACAAGATTTATTTTTCATTGAAATATAAAGATATCTTATCAGACAGTTTATATTGCTGCTGACCTAATATGAACACAGCATGTTACTGTTGTCCCATCCAATAATGTTATTAAAAACATAATTCCAACAGTGAATGGATTTATTGACTGTGTCTTAAAGTGAGCTAATGTAGTCTATTACATTAAAGTTACAAATATGGTGCAGATATTAATCAGTGTAATGAGTGTTGGAAGTTTCTTACATCCTGTGCCACTGAAGACTTTGAATTTTATTAAGTAAATGCTTGATTTTACCAATAACTCACTGTTAAAACTTCATTACTTTCTCTTTCACAAGTGTATCAAGCGATTAGCTGCAGACAGACATTCTAAATGTAAAATAACTTATTACATGGCAAACTCTGACAGTAGAATAATAATATTGAGTGTGATGAAAAACACTCAGGTTTCCAGCTGGGTGTCAGTTTTAAAATACCACGACCTTTGAAGTGTTTCATACTCATCATCTTCTGACGGAGATCTTTTCCAGATGATGATAAGTGTGTCACTCTTCAGAAGTCATGTTATTTTAAAAGTTGCACCCAGTTGAAAACTTAATAGCTGTATCATCAATAGTATATGTTGGGAGAGTCTACGTTCACAAAAATTTAGCTTGTTTTCCAATTTATTTTCTTCTACATTAATCCTCATACTGTGCATACTAATTCGCGTGCAGTCTTATCCAGATTGAAGAATGCAATACATACATTTTCCTTCTCTTGATTTGATATTTGTTTAAGTAACTAGCTTCCTTTTAATTATAGACATCTGTATTTTGCCATAAGATTGTGAAATACAATTAAAGATTATTTGATATTTTTGGGTGGCACGTAAATGGCATAAATAACGAATTATTCTGAATGTGCTTGTACTTCATCAGTAACATTGCTGCATGTCTCAGGTTTACTGAGCCATTGTTTCAAATCTTCAGATCCAAGTTTCATTCAGGTATCTTTTTGGCTCAACCTTACTGTAATTTCCCATTATTGTATAACTCTGTAAAATTTAACTGGAATACAGTGTTTTCCAATGCAGAAGGGAAATTGCACATTGCAGAGCATAAACTATGGGAAAACCATAAAATAAATATTTTTGCAGTATAAATGTGTGTAACATTAACTTTTGCCAGAGGTAGGTTTTATATCTATATATGTAAGAAAAATTCAGCTTTTGCTAGCTGCATAAGAAGCAGAAATTTTTCTTTCCAAATATGTTTTATAATGTTAAGTTTTGACTGTATTATGATGTTCAGCTTGTAGATTATTTTAACTGTATAATTTATGGCCACATTTACTTAACACACACTTGAATTTTTATGTATTTATGATAAAAGGAGATCAGTTGGATTCTTTGTTGATAATGTCTCTATCTATGATTGACTGGAAGTTTATTGTGAATCTGGTGTTTAAGTTTCAAATTCTCTTATAAGATTACAATCCCATAAATTCTCTTCTTTTATGGAATCTGTAGAGACAGAGAAAGGTGGTTATAAAGAATTGTGCTTCATTGTTTTGTTGCATTAGATGTTTAAATGACTGTAAAACTCATGTTTCTGTCTTGTAAACTTTTTGTCACTCTTGTAAACTAAGACACATTACTGCTGTGCTGTATGAAGTCATTCAAAATTATCTGAAATAATTAGTATACAGCATTAAGTAGTTATAGGCCACTGTTATTTTAATAAGGAGCAGATCAACCACGTCAGAACTTTCGATACATCAGCTTTCAAGTAACCGAATGTAGAGCCTGTTTTCAAGTTATGTTAACTGATCTCCCAGTCGCTGAAAAACAGATAATTTAACAGCTTGAATTTATTTAATGTGCCTAAACTCTTGCTTATATAATCATTGCTGTCATCAATATGTAAGTTGAATCGTCTTGTCATCTGTTATCACAAATGTAAGTGAACAAGAGAGAACCACGGATGAATTTACTGTAATTCAGTATGTATTGACTAACCTTCTCTTTATTGCAACATGTATTTGAAAATATGTAGATGTTTCATGCCTTGTCGATAAGATGACAATAATGGACAGTGAAGACTCATTTTGCCCATTTCTGTATATTAAGAATTGTTTGACATCATTCATAGTTCATTCTCTTCCTTAGCAACTTCTTAAATCCTTATTTCACTATTTTCTTCTGTTGTGTATCTCCTTATTGTTTACTTTTTTCTGTAATTCCTTTTATTTTTTCTTTTATATCTGGCTACTTTATACCATCCTTCCAACATTTGTGCAATTTTTCATATTTATTACAGTAACACATTTCTTGGTATGTGATGCACTATATTTTACATTGACACTTTCTTCTCTTTTGTTGGGCTAACCATGATATTTTCAGTGTTGAGTTATTTTTCTCAGAGGAGTTCAGATTAATTAAGCACCAAGCATATTCCACTGTAGCTTCATCTTAACTGCCATTAGAGTTAGGTCATGAGTTTTTGTACATCTTAACATGTTGTAGTTTATGTATCTTATCACTTGGCCTAAAGATTTGCTATTTATTCAGAAACATAAAAAATTTTATCCGATTTAATTGGGCTCAGATGTAAATGTGTTGATTAAATTATATTCCAAAGAGTATTCATTAATATCTCATATAAGAGAGGCATTATCTACTAATGGAAACATGAAAATTTTTTTAGTTAATGTATATCCTTGTATACTGTTCTGGCTAGGCATTGTAGACTATTAAAATGGTGATAATGATTTAATTCTTGATCCAAGTTATGAATTTTCCATTTCATTGTGTACTTAATTTATATTTTATGTGTGACAAGCTATTTATTACAGCTATAGTCAGTCAAAATACATTTTAAAAAGACCGCTTTTCATGTACTAAATAATATAATAAACAGTGATTCATTGCCTTGTACTTAACTGAGACTTTTTGTATCAATCAACACCTGAAGTATCTTTTTATATGTGAGAGTGTGTAGTTATATTGCTAAGGTTAAACAAGCAAGAACCAAAGAATGTGTGTCGTAGCTGCAGCTCAGACGTCCCGTCCATTGATTAAATAAATACATTGACATATATTTTGTATATTATGATTTTTTATATTATGTATTCCAGTTATAAAGTGAGATCTAATCAGAAATTAATTTCTAAGCAGTTGTCCTTTTGAATAGGAAAGATCAAAATTTTGTGAACATAATGTACAATACCAACTATAGTGGAAAATATATTGTTTTTGTTATTATCAAAAAAGAGTATATTTGCTTTTATAAATCTTTTTACCCCCTACTTGCATTCCATATTCATACGAGATGAAGACAATGTGATTGAAATAAGCAGTTCACATAATATGCAAAAAACTGGTGATTTCTCAAACTGGGGAACAATCAAGAACGCGGTGTCACAAGGTTCGGTCTTGGGTCCTCTGCTGTTCTTAATATATATTGATGACTTGCCATTCTATATTCACAAAGATGCAAAGCTGGTACTATTTGCCGATGATACAAGTATAGTTATCACACCCAACAGACAATAATTAACTGATAAAATTGCAAACTATGTTTTTCAGAAAATCATTGAGTGGTTCTCTGCAAAATGATGAATTTTTGGATATAGTAAGTGGGTAATTTTCCCTCCCCCCCCCCCCCCCACAAAAAAAAAAAAAAAAAAAAAAAAAAAAATTAAAAATATTAAGTGTAATGTAATATCTTGTATAGACACCTTTTATTAACCTGACACGTTCCACATCTTTACGAAGTGTCGTATTCATGATCTATGGAACAAGTACTAATCTAATCTAAATGGGAAACTTTAGTAAGATAACAATCATCAATCAAATTTTACTTTAACATTGAAGATCAATAATGATATATAACGGCCTATCTGTAACAAGTGCTATGAAGTTTAACATCCTGTTACTTCCCAAAGCTCTTCTTTTCAACTAAGTGTCCACTCTGTCCTCAGATACAGATATTTTATCACATTTCATTTTAACGAATTTGTTGTGTCAGTGCTAAATGGCCTTCCTTGGTGGTGGCTTCTTACCGTACTTTGTTCTAAACATCCGTTGCATGGCTGTAGCGCACTTGTTTTTGCCGAACTCCAACACGCAGAAAGCTTGCTGCGCACCTGAACTCACCGTGTTTGTGACTGGTGCTGACTATCGGCAAATTACCAAACTATGCTGTGGCACTATACCGGGGGGGGGGAGGGGGGATCGAACTTTCATTGTTTCTCTTCAAAATGACATATGTATGATATCTGTACAATGTTTGGTTCTTGTGCAATGAATAATTGAAAGTGTTTCCATACTTGATGTACACCCCATATTATATCTGTATATGAAAGGAAATTGGCTGCATAAATCACAATATTATTTTATTTTAAGTAAATTGTAAACAGTTTAGGAATTTGACAGGTGTCATGCAAAGGAAAACTCTCTCTCTCTCTCTCTCTCTCTCTCTCTCTCTCACACACACACACACACACACACACACACACACACACACACACACACACACCCCTGTGTCCCTGCCTTGTGCCAGCTGACACATTGCATGTCAATGACTCGGCATCTCTGCTGTTCTCCTGTACTCATAAATTATTTACATTCTGCCAGAACTTTAGTTACTTTACTTACTACATTTTAAAATAAATTACAATGATTAAAAATTAATGTGTCATAGGAACTTGGCTCAAGACATCTATCGAACAGGAAACCAAGGCTGTCAACAGGAGAGAGTCCAGTATTAAGTTATCAGCCACCATCCATTTGGCAAATAATTACTTGTAGTGCCACACAAGGTGTCATCTTAGGACCCTTACTTGTCTTGATTAGATTAGGTATACAGTATACTCAAACATTCGTTCCGTAGATCCGGAGTGTTTGTGCTGAGATGCGTAGGATAATTCATAGGGTATTGTTGCCACACTGATGTTATTTGATATTATTAAGAAGATATATGTCAGTCTGTTCTACTAAGAAATTCATCAATGAAGTTGAAAATGTTGGCCACTAATAAATCCCTTAGGCTCCTCTTAAACTGGTATTCATTAGTAGTTAACGTTTTAATGGCTGCTGGCGAGTTACTGAATGTGTGTGAACATGTGAATTCCTAAGGGACCAAACTGCTGAGATCATCGGTACCTAGACTTACACACTACTTAAACTAACTTATGCTAAGAACAACACACTCATGCCCATGGGAGGACTCGAACCTCCTGCAGGAGGGGCCGTGCAATCCATAACATGGCACCTCTAACTGCGTGACCACTCCGAGCAGCAAGTTATTGAAAATGTGATTAATAGACACCTTTATAAACAAAGGCAAAGTGACTTTAAGTCTTTGCAAAGATTATTCTTATTTCTACTATTGATTCCATGAACTGATCTATTGGCTTGAAAAAGAGATAAGTTATTTATGACAGATTTCATTAAGGAATAAATGTTTTGGGAAGCTATACTTTGTATGCCTCTGCAGGACATTCTTGAGTTCACACCACAAATAATTTGCATTACACACTTTTGTACTCGGTAAACATTAGCTTGGCTAGATGAGTTACCCCAAAAATGACGCAATATAACATTGTGTCACGACAGACATAGCATATTTCCATTAGTGACCATGTTGCACTTTGAATTTCCCAGCAGCAGTGCCTGACAACACTTCCCACTTGTATTAAGAGTGCATCTCTTTCTGCTTGACTGGAGGTAGCAGGTCATGTGCAGCTGTGGAGTCTCTTGAGCCAGGCAAGATGGTATTTGATCTGCCAGACACACATTTACAGCTGGGCGATAGGACTGGTTTTCCTGCAAATCAAGTTGGAAGTGTTGCTGAATGTGGTGGGACTTCAGTGCAACAGCTACGTCACCAGTAGCTGTGAAATAGCTACAAGCTTCTTGTGAAGAGTCGTTGGAGGAAATTTTCTTATCAAGATAGTATTGCTGAAGGCAACCTGAAAGTTGAAGAAATATCTCAAAAAACTAGTTGTATATACATTTTACTGACAGTGACACCTGAATTTATTGTATTTTTTATTGGGACTGTGGCACGTGATGATTATTCTTTTGAAATAAATATTGTGAAGGGTAACCCACGTAAACAATTCAATCCTGCTTCCACCTGTCGCTGCTTTACGCACTGGTAACAGAGTGTCATTACTTCAGACTTCTTGAGCTGTTATCAATTTGTAGTAAAATCGGATCTAGATAATTTTGAAAAGCATGTACTGATCAAAATTTGGTTGTTTCGGGATAGGTGACAAAGAGGTGCCTGGAGTGAGAGACCTGAGAAAGAACAAGGTAGAATAAAAGCTTAGAATTAGAGGCTGTGAACCCCTGGGAAGTGTAGCAGACTGAATGCTCATGTTGAAGAATGTATTGCACCACCCTGTTATCACACCATAGGTAAATTCGAATGAAGCAAGTGAAGCTGCCATCACTATTGAATCGGCATTAACTGAAATAATGTCTGATTTTTTTTGTAAGTAGATGAGCCCTCCTGTATGCGAACAGTTTGAACGACCGAATAACACATTATGTGAATAGTTCATGTGATTTGCATGCCATTACAGCAAGCGAGCAAGTGGGTAAACAAGTAGACCTGTTACAGGAACAAGCTCCTGCCCTCTTTGAATGCAATGAGGAAATTTTTGCTGCAAGTATTGGACAGAGATTAGATGTGAAGCCCTCAGAAGCTACTACAAGGGAAATTGAATGTTGTAGTCAGCTTGAGTTCAAAAATGTTCAAATGTGTGTGAAATCTTATGGGACTTAACTGCTGAGGTCATCAGTCTCTAAGTCAGATTGACTGAGGAATTGTACAAGGGCAGCAATGGAGCACAATGGACTGAGAGTGCAATAATATGTTTACTAAGCTACCACTTTATTTACATGGCTTGTTACAAGAAGCTGAAAAACTGTCAACCAATACCTTAACACAGATACAGCACCTGCTGTGATTGCTAGTTAATTGCCAGCTGCTGCTTGTGACACACCAGCAGAGCACCAAGTTACATATTTAGCTTTTGTTTAGTTATTTGATTGTTCAGTACATAAATTCTGTGCATTTTTTATATTTATTATTTTTTTAGTTTGCAGTTTAACACTCAAATTCCATGCATGTTTTTCTATTTAAGAGGTGTTTAGTGAAGTGTAGATTTATACAGTCTGTAGCACAGTTGTCATTTCTTTTGAACGGCCATCTACATAGCTCAGTAAGGCATCAGCTTCCATGAGAGCCACATGAAGAAGGTAGCAAGTTTTATACATTTAGCTTTCTGTGTGTGCTTTTATAGTTAATTCTTAAGTAAGTATTATTAGGATGGATAGGATGTGTGCATGCTATGTGCGGACGCAGGAGGAGGTGCCCACAGTTTGTGAACAGCTGAAGATGCTTTTGGCCATGGCCAGTTGTCTTTAGGCTGCTGCCTTGGAGTGTAGCAGTGGCAGAGTATCTGGCGCATCACATGGGGCCCCAGGGTGTTACTTGTTTTGCCCATGTACCCACCTTGGAGTGTACCTCAGGCAGTGGATCCACAGTCACCACAGGGTGAGTGTCATTTGAGGTGCAGTGTTAGTGTGTAGGCTGACTGCCTGGACGCCCATTCATCCTGTGAGTGGACTGGTGGCAGTTCCTTCCAGAAGGTCTGAGCAGGCTCACGGGGAAGGAGGGAGGGGGGGGGGGGGGGGTTGCTAGTTATCAGAAGCTCCAATGTTAGTCATGTTATGCATCCCCGTAGGAAAATAGCATCCAGGTCCAGAAAATAATCCAATGTGCACTTGGTATGTCTGCCAGAGGGACCACATCCAAGATGTGGACGAGGCCGTGCCTGTGGCTACTGAGCATACAGGGTGCAGTCGTCCAAAATGTAGCTCCTGTTAGCATCAGCAACATCTGTCGCTTTGGTTCTGAGGCCATTCTCAGTTCATACGGGTGGCTGGCAGAAATGGTGAAGGCTGCTGACCTTGCACACAGGGTTCAAACAAAGCTCATAATGTGTAGCATCGTGCTCAGAAATGATCGGAGCCTACAGCTACATCTACATGGAGACTACCAATCACACTTAAGTACCTGACAAAGGGTTCATCGAACCACCTTGACAATAATTCGCTATTAACAATTATATCTTACCATGCAAGTTCTGATTTCCCTTATTTTATTATGATGGTTGTTTCTCCCTGTGTAAGTCAGCATCAACAAAATATTTTTGCATTCGGAGAAGAAAGTTGGTGATCGAAATATCATGAGAAGATTCTGCTGCAATGAGATATGCCTTTGTTTTAATGATGATTAGCCCAAGTCCTGTATTATGTCTGTGATGCTCTCTCCCCTATTTCTCGATAATACAAAACATGCTGCCCTTCTTTGAACTGTCTCAGGGTGCTCTGTTAATCCCTGGTACAGATACCACACCACACAGCAGTACTCCAAAAGAGGATGGACAAGTGTGGTGTAGGCAGACTCTTTAGGTCCTATAGTTTGGAGCTGAGTGGAGGGTCTCAGCCAAACACTGTTGATTCTGTGATGGTATTGGCTGCTTATTTCTGGACCTGCATTATTGGGTACAGAATTGTGGGACAGCCCTTGATAGGTCAAGAGTGCTCTATAGACCAGGTACTATAGGAGGGGGAGTGTTCCTTGCAATTGAAGAAAATTTTGATTCTATTGAGCCTGAAGTTGTGTCTAGTTGTGAAGTTATCTGGATGTGTGTAGCAGGTCTAGGTGAACTCAAGTTCATTATCAGATGTTTTTACCAGCCACCCCATTCTGCCATGACAGTTTTAGAATCATTCAGAGAATGTCTATGCTCAGCAGTTAGCCCTGATCCTGCAATATCAGTTGGAGGCAACTTTAACATGCCATATATAGAGTAGGGCTTCTGGAGATTCATTGCACATTGTATGCACAGGCAGTCTTGTGAAGTACTTTTGAGCATGGTTTCCAAAAACTGTGTTGTGCAGGTTGTTTGACATTCCACATGCAGTGGAAATATTTTAGACCTTGTATATTCAAACAGGTCTGATGTTATCGATGTTGTTAGTGTAGGGACATTAGTGATAATGATGTCACCATAGTGACAATGGATACTAAAGTCAATAAATATGTCAAGAAGCCTAGGAAAGTATTTTTGATAGAAAGATTGTTAGAAAAATGAATTGACATCACTTAGTTCCAGTATGATGGACATAGAGGAATTATGGGCAAAGTTTAAACGGATTGTAAATTACTGACTGGAGGATTATGTACCAAGTCAGTGGATCAAAGATGGAAAGGACTCTCCTTGGCCTGCTACCAAAATTACAAAATTGCTGAAGAAGCAGAGACTGTTGCCCTCTTGGTTCAGAAAAGAATACACAGATTATGACAGGCAAAAGTTAGTAGAAATTCATACACTTGTAATAAGATTGAGGCATGAAGCTTACAACAACTCACACTGTAACCTTAACAAAATACCTCACCAAAAATTCGAGAAAATTCTGGTCCTATGTAAACTCACTCAGTGGGTTGAAGACTCCTACCCAGTCACTCATTAACAAGTCTGGTGTGGCAATAGAGGAGAACAAAACGAGAATCAAAGTTTAAATCTTGCATTTAAGAAACCATGCAAGAGAATCGTACAACCATAACAACGTTTGACTGTCATACAGACTCTTGTGTGGAGGACATAGTAATAGACATCCCTGGCATAGAGAAACAACTGGAAGAGTTAAAACAAATGAGTCGCCAGGTTTTACAGAAAGAACTCTGTGGTATTGGACCCTTATTTAGCTTGCACAGACTGTCAGTCTCTCACCCAGCACAAAATCCCAAGTGACTGGAAGTAAGCACAGGTGACTACTGTATATAAGAAGGGTAAAAGAGCAGACCTGCAAAATAACAGTCCAGTATCCTTGACATCAGTGTGCTGCAGGTTTCTTTGGCATATTCTAAGTTCAAATATAATAAATTTCTTTGAGACAGAAATGCTTCTGTCCCCAAATAGCACAGTTTTAGGAAGCATCGCTTGTATGAAACTCAGCTTGCCGTTATCTCACATGATATCCTGTGAACGATATGGTGGCTTGTGGAGAATGTATGTAAATATAGATGTAGATTTCCAGGGGGCAAGGTACAGACTGGCTAATGCAGTATGTCAGTACAGTAAGTGCAACACAGTATAGTCTCAGTGAATTCCATCAGTATTTGGGTAGGGAGTTGGTACCCCCTCACACACTGCAGGAGTTACGTCACAATGCTATTGGAAGGTACAAGAAACCATTAGCGGAATATGTGCGGCGTATCACACACACGGTACAGTCAAAATGCTTACCGTATGTTGAAACTGATTTATAAATAATATTCTCAAAGAAATTGGTTGAGTGGATAGGTCTGTGTGGTTGGTTGTGTCAAGAGCACAGTCATTTGATGATTTTCAAGGAGTGTTGATGCAGGTTGAGACTGTCCATTATGCAGATGTGAAGTACAAAGCAGAGACGATGATATGCAAATTGACAGTGCTGACTGAAGATGGCAAAGGCTATTATAAGGAAAATAAAATGTCTTTTAGATGTGTGAGCCTTGACCATTTGAAACGAGATTCTCCAGGCTTCCAGCCAAAGAACAGAGAGAATTCAGACTGACTAGGCCTGAGGAATAGGAACAAGGCTTGAGCAGCTAGACCCATGATTTGTAATCGGATGGTTACTTCTCCTATTGCTCCTGTCCTGTCCATTTTTCTTAGTGTAAATGAGGAACCAAATTGTGCCTTACTTGACATGGAGCTCATTATCATTAATTACCAAGGAATCGAGGAATGGTACCACAAGTACCATTCACTACGTCAGTTTTTCCCACTGAGGCCTGGTCTCAGGAGCTGAGGATGTCCAACGCAGGTAAACTGGACTTGTTAAATTGTGGATTCAGAGATACACTTGGAAGTTTAAAGTGAAAGTAACTCTTCATTTAGCTGTTTCTGTAATTCTTGGTTCTGACTTTTTCAACATACAAGTCTTATTCTTAATTGGAGGGAACAGCAATTTCATTACATTTTTGTATGAAGCAAACTTACAAATTTTGTGAGCATTCTCATAAGGCACCAGTGCAGGTAGATGATTTTAGAGAAGTACATAAACAAGAGCATGATAATTTTAGCCGTTTATCTCCTGAACAGGCTGTGAAATTGCACCATTCATATCAGTCATATCCAGATGTGCTTACCAATGAAGTGAGGATTGCCTGATTTGCCAAGTACAAGATTGCGCGTACTGAAAATAATCTGATCTGACAACCACTATACTGCCTTTCCCTTCTGAGGATGAAATAACTCACGCTGATCATCGGTGTAATGCTTCAGGACAGAATTATTACACCTTCCTTCTCTCCATATTCTTCACCTGTATTTTTGTTTCTGAAAGGGGATGGAGAATTTGGCCTATTCTCAATTATCAAGCATTGAACAAAAATATGATTTTACAGTCCATTCTGTTGCCTGATTTGCATTCTTACTACTCTTGGTTTTGTAAGGCTAAATCTTTCATCACTGTGGATCTCAGCCAGGCCCCGTTATTAAATTCCATTCTCTGAAGATTCCAATCGTGTTACAATATTTGTTGTATGAATGTAACTGGGTTCAATTTGGGCTCTCAACCGTAGTGGTGGTCTTGTCTTGCCTGTTAGTATTTTTTCAGATATCAAATTTAAGTTTGTTTTCACTGTCAAGATGACTTGATTATCTTCAGTGAAAATTTCTCAGAGCATATACAGCATGTTGAGGAGGTCTTGCACTGGCTGAAGGAGGTGAGGCTGACAGTTAAGCCTTCTATGGTAAAGTTTTCTCAGTCGCAACAGTCATTTTTGTGTCGTATAATTTCTCTCTATAATATTAGTGTTGATCAGAGCTGCACGAAGACTATTTACACTTGTCCACCACCTAAGAATCTCAAGGCTGTGGGAAGGTTCATCAGAATAATTAATTTTTTTTCTTAAGTTGATAAGTAACTTTTTCCAATTTGCAAGTCTGTTGCATGAATTAAGAAAGAAAGTAAAGAAATTTGAATTGGCTGCTTCCCAGCAAGCTACTGTTGAGAGCCTTAAGACCACTTTAGCAACAGCACCCATATTGATGACTCATGACTTCTGAAAAAAATTTGTAGTTCAGTTGGATGCATCTGTGTTGAGTGTAGCAGTAGTTCTTTTATGGGAACACTTGTCAATGAGAAGCCTAATACAGTATGCCACTCATACCCTGTAAAAATTAGAAGATACATACTAAGTTTACAAACTGGAAGCTTAGGTGGTGCTTTTTGTCCTCGAGAACTTTTTTAACCCATGAAATAATTCACACGTGAACAGCTGGATGTCAGTGTCCAGCAGGCACAATGTTTCGCCAAGTAATCTCATTGTTATGATGAGCTGCGCTAACAAACTGATTGCCAGGGAGCTGGCACATGGCTTATATCTTCTCTGTCCCCCCTCTCCGACCTGGCATTCTGAGCAAAGTCCTCACCCAGGGGTGAGTGTACATCCAGCATCTCTTCTTCCACCCCCCCCCCCCCCCCCCCCCCGCCTGCCTCCCTTCTGTCACTAAGTTGCTCCATTTGAGGTTTGCACCTAGGGATGCGTATTCGCAGCACCTCCACAACGGATGGAGAAGGGGAGGAGATATAAGCCCTGCACCATCTCCTGTCATTCAGTTCATCAGTGCACCTGATGATGGCACTGTGGTTGCTTGCTGAAATATGGTGCCCATTGGACACTGACACCTGTTTGTTTCATCATGAGTTAGGCCAGAGGAGTTGAAAAATCACAGTTTTGCATGTACTTGGAGCACTGCCCGTTTGCACATGAAACTGATAACCAAACCCGTTGTTGGATGTTAGGAAGACTGAGATGGATGGGACACATTACCAGATGGGCAATCAGGATCTTTACCTTCCAATTTAGGGCACATCAGATATGAGAGGTGGATAACGTTTTTGCAGATGATCTCAGCTTTGTGTTTGGGGAAGACGACAGTGAACAATCTAGTGGGCGGACTTCTAAAGACAGTGGTCAGCAGCCGATGGAAGACATTAGTGTGATACCCATCTTACTGCAATGTTTAAAGACATTGCTGAACACCAAAATTATAATCTCAAATTAATGGAAATTAAACAGAAGACAAGGGCTGGAGAAAGAGATAAGACCTGTTATTTAAATGGAAATGTTCTTTGTTGCCCCGCCAGAGGGAGCAACCAGAGTAGGATATAATAATCTTGTGGACGTTGCAGTTCTGGTTTCTGTGCTTGCTAAGAAAAACTGGATAGGAATTCCACTTTATGCAAGACACTGTTTCAGGGTTTTGTTTTCACCCAGACATGTGTCAGCACATTTGTGCTATCTTTTATGGAATTATTTGTTTATTTTCTTTCTGAAAAACTGTTACGTGTTATCCTCTTGCGTGGATTATATGAACTTTTGGTGCAAAAGTATGTACATTTGCAAAAGGAGCAGTTATCATGTGCCAAATATTTTAAATTAGTTTGCATACATTACAGAGTTGATGCATACATAATTGAATTGAGGCATTACATGTTGTTCATTTACGGTATGTCTAAAAATGTTTTATAGTAAATTTGGAAGTAATGTTGTTACATATATTTATTTACATACCTCCTCATGAAGCTATTAGTTGTGTACATTGGTAGTTTTACTTCTACTTATAATTCTCTTCCCCAAACATTACAACTAGTCCTATCTTGGGGAAAGCCATGTATAACACTGCTGGCTACTATTAAATTAGTGATATGCCAATAACATTATTCCTGTGAAAGGATTTTTAAATTTGTGATCGTGAAAATGTGCAGTGGTAAGGTATCAAACAAATTATGTTTCCCTAAAGATTTCTATTGAAAGGAAGCAGTAGCAAGATAAATGGGAATTGAACCAAGGTTCTATAAGTAATCAGGTAAACTGTAAGGACATAAAAGGATATGGTTTCCTTACTAATTAAGCAAAGTTGTACCCATTTTTATCGTTATTCAAACTGTTGTCGATGCTTTCTTCCTCACCTATGAAGTTGTTCATATTTCCTCTTGCAAAGTGTCATATGCTGAAGCAGTTTCACTGCATTCCACTGTGATGCCCTCATTCTGTTCTACAGTCATAACTACAGCTTCCATACAAACATGTTATCGGACTGATCTATTCTTTGCTGGCAGGCTCTCTGTCTGCACGCTAGTATACGTTTCATCACCTGCCTGCCATGACGCATTCCTGAGCACATCTAGTGCTTCACATGTAGCAACCTGTGGTGCTTCGCAGACTCTCTCTTGAGTATAAGATTCATGATGTCTACACTGTTATTGTTTCGTATGTTTGGTCTGCAATATACATGGTCTTCAGTTTTTCGCATTGTTGCTGTTGTGGTAATGTCATGATGCAAATCCTCAAATCCTCTTCTGTGAGCAGTTGAAGTACCTGGACCTCCGCCCCTACCTCATTGAACAATACTAATGCAATACCTACCATTATCATTTTGTTCATTGTCATAGCGATTAACCTTATTATTATTATTATTATTGTGATGATCATGATCACTTTACCAGTGACATTCATCCTCTACTCTTTCTAAAAACACAGAAAAGCTTTTGTGATGTCTTTCTATGTATCTCTTTGAATCCCTCTGACAGTTTTTTCCACAGATCCCAAAAAATCTAATTTGGACCATCTACTTGTTAAGTGTGTCTGTCTTCATTACCAGGATTCACAGAAATATTTCATAGAGTTTCTGCCTCTATTGTCATATAATCTAGCCATTATGAATTCTTGCCATAAAGAATCTTGTTTGCGTTCTGACCAGTATTCCTCGATAAACAGTTGCTTGAATTCATTAAACATCATCTGATCAGTGTTCAGATTTAGTCTCCATCGATTAGCATTACCTGCTAATGCACTGACAACTGCATTAATCATTTCCTGATCTGTCAGATAATAAACTGACACTTTAATTATAGGAAATTACTACCACTAAAACAGATATGAAGTAATTGTATCTTTTGTACTGATTATTTGTATTCTCAAAGGATGTTCAAATCCTTGCATTATTTAGCTCAAGTGATACCTGTATCATTTTAATATTTGTAGCCAGTTGCTTAGTCTTGATTGCTGCTGTTGGAATATGACATTTAAATCTGGCTCAACTATTAGCACAGGGACCCAGAAACTAATCTATTGGTAGACTCAACTTGAGGCTGAACACTTTAGTCACAACAAAGTATAAATAAACACAAAGAAGAATCTTTGAACTGAATAATTTAAATCTTATCTTAGTAACTGCACTTTGATGAAACCTGAACTGTCCATTTATGAAAACTGTGTAGAGTATTTCAAAACTTATGCTAACTAAATAATTATGTACTTTACAGCTCCTCAAAGTCTATTACTTTTGTTAAGAAACATAATTACTTTTCAGTGCAGTAAAATAGGGTGCTCGTATTTATCATAGCACTTGGCATAGTACTCCGTCTAGGTAAATGACTAAGGATAAAATGTGATCGTTCAACACAAAGTTTAAATAATGCAAACTTATCATTGAAAACGAAACCACATAACTGGTCCATGCAATTATACAGTACTCAACTAATAATTTGAGATGAAGGTGGTGGCAGTGTTGATCTCCTGTGCTATTCAAAAAAGGCAGAAAAAGTATCCATGGCCCTTCCTGTGTAACAAGCTCTGAAAAATTCTCTTCTTAGCATTGGATTTTTGTAGTACAGAGTTAACCAAAGTACGTCACGAATAATAAGCTGAATTACTTCTGCATCGGAGGCTATATTATATAATCATGCAGTTCTTCTAGCCTCTTTCAGTTCACAACATGTACACCCTTTGCCTGTTAGCCACCAACTGACTCACACCACACGGGAGCCTGGCCATTCAACCACTAGATCAACCTTTTCTATTCTCACCTAGACAGTCCCATTGCAGTGGGACTTCCCTCCAAGTTTTCTTTCCCTATGCATGAACCAGTATTACAATTAAAGTTTTAACTTTTACATTCCTTTATAGCACATTACTTTTGAAATTACATTCATAGATTAATTAAAATTGCATAAATTACCATAAATAATGAATAAAACATTCACATCAATGTTACATCAAAGAGCATGGTTATACAGGAATCACAATAAGTAAAAACAGACAAAGTAGTTAGATAAGAGCATTACATGTAATACTGATGATAGTGTTACACATACCCCATGTTTCAGTGATGTTTCCTGCTAGAGATACATCACTGAAACACCTGTAACACCTCAAACAGTGTTGGATACAAGAAAAAAATGACAAACGCATCACAACTTCATTGACTTTACATAAAAAGTCATACAAAAGCAAAGAACACCATTTCACCTCATTCACATAACAACAGTAGTTACATTTTACATAACATTTCACCATGGGGAAGAAATTCTCTGTTACATAGAGCACTCGTATATACAACAGAGAATTTCTAAATTTTCTTCAGTATTTATAGTTTTTTTGCTATAATTTTACTATAAACTATAAGATGTTCATTTATTTTTCTCTAAAAGAAATATGAGTAGTTACTTTTCAAATATGTTCAACATATTATTGAAGGATTTTCTTTCAGTTTGTGTCCAGGAAAAACAAATTAAAATTATTATTATTTTCAGCAAATAGGTGCTTTTGCCTGTGTTAATCCTTATGCAGTTCAACAAAACAACATGGCACCAATTACAATAAGCATAGACTTCCTCATTGCCTCTTCATTATTTAGGCAGTCCAGTCCAACTTCTTTATTTACAAACTTGTTTACCACTTGGCTGGTCTTCTGAGATTTTTGATAGTACATTTGAAAACTGTTTCCTGCTCTATCCGGGTTTGATTCCCGGCGGGGTTAGGGATTCTCTCTGCCTCGTGATGACTGGGTGTTGTGTGATGTCCGTAGGTTAGTTAGGTTTAAGTAGTTCTATGTTCTAGGGGACTGATGACCATAGATGTTAAGTCCCATAGTGCTCAGAGCCATTTGAACCATTTTTTTTCCTGCTATATTCACTTGGCGAGAAATTATGCTGCCTATTTTACACACTGGCAGTTCCTTTTATTAAGCTACCATGCGTTAAACAGTTAAGCCTTCTAATATATCCTTTAATTGTTTTTGGAATGTCCATTTCATTCTGTATACAGGTACAATGTTAAGAATCTGAAACTTACAAACATGTATTAGCAGAACTGTAACAGTAGTTCTTCACACCATTATAACATCTGTAACAAAACATATTTTGTACAAAAACATTATAATACAGTATATATTATTCATGATTTGTTTTCAAACAGTGCTCCTTTTTATTCTGTTCTATGGACATAAGGTTTCAAGTCCACTATGAAATGAACATCTAAGGGCTTCTTTGATTTTTGGTATATCAGATACTGTGCATGAGTATGAGAAGTTCCTTGCACTTCAAGTGAGCCATTGTAAATATACATATAGAAATAAACCTGCCCCACACCCTCTAATTGTGGTAGCAGTATATGCTATGTAATAGTATAGTTTCAGTGTCCTGATTGAACCATAACAAGACTTAGGAAGGTTTAATTTCATCCCAAGGGATGTTATTTACTTGCACATTGTGTACAAAAGGGGGTTACTTTGGTTGTGGGATTTCAAATTCTTTTGAGAGTTGAATTGGTTTTCTATAACGTATAGCATTGTTTGGTGGTTCTTTCTTTCTTTTTTGGTTCTGTGTTTCCTTCAGGGTTTTGTTTTCACATTACGTCATCTGGTGGTACAAAGTAACATTTCATCCTGCATTCCTTGATTTCTGTTACTTCAATATATTATTCATCTGACCTGTCTTCTATATCTGACCATTCTGTGTCACTGTTCAGTTCTAAGAGAAACGCTTTTCTTAGACAGATTTTAATTTCCTCATCTGACCTTTTGTCAAGTCTTAAATACTCAGGGTGATGGTTTCTTCCTAATGTTATTAGTTCTTTTTCTTTCACTACAGGCTCTTTGTCCAATAGTCATTTACATCAGCTCTGATGATATACAGTTTTACTTCAATTTTATGTAGTCTTTGGGAACTTCAGTAATTTGTAAACAATTTTCTGTATCTTCTTCTTCCAGCCTACTGACAACAGTTTGTTCTGCTGGTGAATTGTTAGTCAGGAATGCTTCATCAGCAATGCTGAGGATTTCATCTTCTTGTATTCTTCTCACTGTAACCATATTTCTTTTCTTGCTATTAATCTCAGTATCACTGGTAGCTTGTGTACTTTGCACAGTGCTTGTTTCCCCACTACTTGCCACCTGTTTACTAATACCTGCTTGGGGAGCTAGCATGGTGCTAAATATTTGCATCTTCTCCTTGGCATCGGGCCATGTTGTATTGTCAAAGTCCCTTGTTCGCCTTTCACTACTACCTTGCCTTTTGGTTGCATAATTCATTTTTAAATCCTCCCACTAGCAATGCTTTAGCTCTTGGTGTGGATCATTGATCTGTTCACACCAGCTAGTAATCACTAACAACACATTTTCACAAATTTTATCATTATTCAAACTGTTGTTGGCATTTTCTTCCTCAGCTATGAACATTTTCACACTGTCTCTTGCAGCGGTGTCATTATACGCCAAAGCAGGTTCATTGCATTCTACTGTGATGCCCTCATTCTGTTGTAGAGCTGTAATTACAGATTCCATACAAATAGCTAATTGGCCTCATGTATTCTCCACTGGTGGCGTCTCTGTCCATACACTACTATGTGATTCATTACCTGCCTGCCATGATGCATTCCTGAGCATATCTATCACTTTGCTTGCAACGACCTGCAGTGCTTCACAGATGCTCTCAAAGTATAAGATTCGTTACATCTACGCTGGTATTTTTTATCATGTTTGATTCATGAAAATCTGTCTGTGTTAGTTTGGCCTTCAATGTACATAGTCTTCAGTTTTCTGCATTGTTGCTGTTCTGGTAATGTCACGATTCAAATCCTCTTCCATGAGCAGCTGAAGTACCTTTGACCTCTGCTCCCACTTCGTTGAACAATATTAATGCAATACCGATCTCCATCATTTTGTTCACTGTCATAGTCATCGACCTTATGGCGATAATCATGATTACTTTGCCAGCGACCATCATCCTCTGCTCTTTCTAAAACTGCAGAAAAGCTTTTATGATTGCTTCCTTTGTATCTCTTTGAAGCCTCAGGCAACTTTTTCCACAACTCCCAAATATACTCAGATTTGGATCATCTACTTCATAAGTGTGTTGGTTTTTGGTATCAGGATTCACAGAAATCTTTAATAGAGTTTCTGTCCATATTGTCATATAATCTAGCCATTATGAATTCTCACCATAAAGAATATTGTTTTTGTTCTGATCAGTATTCCTTGGTAAACTTTTGTTTGAATTCATTAAAAGTCATCTGATCAGTATTCATATTTAGTCATCAATGCTTAGCATCACCTGCTAATGCTGGGATAACTACATTAATCATTTCCTGATGTCATATGTTCAGGAAAAATCCTTTTACAGTTTTTCAACAAATCCAGTGGGTGCCAGCCAGCATGTCTTTCCTCAGGATCAAAGTGTTCTTCACCCTCTAATAGTTTGTTATGAGGTATCCTGTCATTGACAGAACTGGACTTGTCTCTTATTTCCTTTTCAAGGTGGCAGATCTTGCTTTGAATTTGTTATATTTTACAAATATTTACTTGTTTGCATATTTCTTTCTCAGAATCATACTGCAGCCTTTCTCAGATGTGAGATTTCATTTCTAGGTTCATCAGTCATTTCAGTTTTCAGACCAAATACATTTTCATTCATTTATGTTACTATTAAATGTTCTACCATTTCCTGCATTTTTGTGATTTCTAAATTGAACCTTTCATTGACATCATTGATCTGCCCCTGCATATTGACCATGTTGGTATTTATATTTTTGGTATGTATTTCAATTTTCATTTCTTTGACTGCAATACTCAAAATGCCTACTTTTTTTTTCTAACTTTTCAATCTGTTTACTGATCTTAATACTCCGTGTTTGCGTGACATCAGCTTGTGTTTTCAGCTGATTCTCAAGACCACTTACTTGTGTTTTGAGATGATTATCAAGACAACTAATTTGACTGTTAATGCTGCTACCTTGTGCTTTAATTTGCATGGATTAGGGAAGGATGGAAAAAGAAGTCAGCTGTATCCTTTCAAAGGAAGCATCCCAGCATTTGCCTGAAGTGGTTTAGGGGAATCACAGAAAACCTAAATCGGGATGACTGGACACAGGTTTGAACCGTCGTCCTCGCGAATGTGAGTTGAGTGTGCTAACCACTGTGCCATATCATTTGGTCACACCCTGTACTGTCTCATTCTGTTCACTTTGATCTACTAGTGTTTCTGTATTCATTAAATACTGAATATGAAATACAGTTTACTTTCTAAACTCCCATGACAATTGCTATTATTTGTTTCATAGAATGTACTGAAAGTTCATGTCACTGAACATTCAGTGTTCATAATACACTTGTGTTGCACTTAGTACATATGCTACAGTTTATACTGTAGTGTTTAACAAGCAAAAGAACGTCCTGTCATGCTGTGCCACATATTACACTCTTCATTCAACAGCACAACTAGTCTAGTCATGGGAAAAGCCATGTATAGCACTAGCAGCTACTGTTAAATCAACGACATGCCAATAAGGTATTTCCTGTGAAAGGACTTCTAATTTTGTGACTGTGATGGTGTTAATGGTAAGGTATCAGATGATTTCTATTGAATGGAAGCAGTAGCAAGATACACGAGAATTGAACCAAGGTTGTATCGGTAACCAAGTAAATTTCAGTTACATAAAAGGAAATGGTTGCCACCCTAATTAGGCAAAGCTACTGGGATTGACTTTACTTGATACTGAACTTCTGCTTGGCTGGTAAGGTACAAGACAGCAGCACAATGTAGCAAGCTATGCACCAGTGATTTGACTTGAACTACACAGGAGGAGTGTTAATATGTTTAAGCGACAACTGGTTCTCAATAACACATACTATCTGTACATTACAGTAAGAAGATAATGATAATTATTGGTAAGTATTTACTAATGGTGGAGCAGTACTGACTTGGACAAGAGTTTCTTTTGTCACTTTAATTACAGGAAATTACTACTATTGAAATAGATATGAAGTAATTGTATCTTTTGTACTGATTATTATTATTTGCATTCTCAAGGGATGATCATATCCTTATATTATTCAGCTCGAGCGGAACATGTGATACATGGATCTAGTATCATTTTAATATTTGTAGCCAGTTGTTTATTCTTGAATGCTGTTGTTACAATATGATATTTAAATCTGGCTCAACTATTAGCGCGAGGATCCAGAAACTAATCTATCGGTAGACTCAACTTGAGGCTGAACTCTTTAGTCACAACAAACTATATGAAACTTATAACTTCATAACACATGGAATTGTAAACACTATTATTTCAATAAGAAGAATCTTTGAACTGAATACTTTAAATCTTATCTTAGTAAATGCACTTTGAAGAAGCTTGAACTGTCCATTTATGTAAACTATGTAGAGCATTTCAAAACTTATGCTCGCTAAATAATTATGTACTTTACAACTCCTCAAAGTCTGTTACTTTTGTTAAGAAACATAATTACTTTTTAGTGCAGTAAAATAGGATGCTCAGATTTATTGTAGCACTAAGGATAAAATATGATGGTTCAACACAAAGTTTACAGAAGGCAAACTTATCATTGAAAGCAAAACCACGTAACTGGTCCATGCAATTATATAGTACTCAACTAATAATTTGAGATGAAGGTGATGGCAGCATTGATCTCCTGTGCTATTCAAAAAAGGTGGCAAAAGTATCCATGGCTCTTCCTGTGTGAAAAGGTCTGAAAATTCTCTTCTTAGCATTGGAGTTTTATAGTACAAAGCCAAACAAAGGATGCCATGAATAATAAGCTGAATTACTTCCACATCAGGGGTTGTATTGTATAATCTTGCAGTTCCTCTAGCTTCTTTCATTTTACAACATGTGCACCTTTGCCTGCTAACCATCAATTGACTCATACCACACAGGAGCCTTGCTTTTGGCCACTAGATCCACCTTTTCTATTCCTGTCTAGCCAATTCCATTGCAGAGGGACTTCCCTCCAAGTTTTACATAGTTACAAACCTACTTTTTGAATGCATGAAGCAGTATTAAAATTAAAGTTTTAACTTTTACATTCTTTTACAGCACATTACTTTTGTAATTACATCCCTTAATTAATTACAATTACATAAATTATCATAAACAATGAATAAAACATTTGCATCAATGTTACATCAAAGAGCATTGTTATACAGAAATCACATTATGTAAAAACAGACAGAAAAGTTAGATAACACCGTTATAGGCAATATCAATCATAGATTTACATACTATACAATCTACAGCTTGTCATCTGCAAACAATAAAACTATTTTTATTTTTCTGTGTGTTGTTCATGTCTGCCTGGGAATCACTGTATCACTGATGTATAGCAATTTCCAGGCATAAATGAACCATATACCAAAAAAAGTTTTAATGTTTTCAGATGACAAGCTGTAAGCTGTACAGTAAACATTAAAGTACCAGCATACACAAAATAAAAATCTGTAGATATTTTGTAAATGAACAAGCTGCCTCAACTCTGTAATGTACACAAACTACTCTAAAATATTTGACACATATGCTGTTCAGACCTCAAGAGGAGGGAAGACAAAGATAAAGGGCCAAGCATAAGGGAGATGATGATGCCAAAGATTCGTAAGTACTGTGGAAGCTTCAGTTCTGAAGTGATATAAGTACATAGTAAGACATAAAGATGGATATCAGAAGGGAAATGACAAGTAATAAAAGCAGCACTATTAAAAAAATGAGTGAGGCAGGGGGGGGGGGGGGGGGGGGGGGGGGGGGGAAGGGGGGAGATGAGAATCCTGCTGAAAACCAGCATAAAGAAAATAACTGAGTAAATAAATAAAATATATAATAATAATAAAAGATTGATGAGATTTTATTTAATGAGGTTAAGTGCAAAAGGGTGAAGATATGCAAGGATATACTGGAGGGTAAGTTCCCATTTCTGGATTTCAGGGAAACTGGTATTGAGTGAGAGGATCCAAACAGCCTATGGTCCCTTGTGGCACGCTGTAGAGCATGCTCAACAATTAGTTTCTGGGTGTCATCAAGACAGGCAGTTATTCTATGTCCATTCATTCACTCAGCCAGTTTGGTGGTGGCCATTCCTACATAAAACACTGCACTGAAAATACACTTAGGTGACAAAAGTCATGTGATAGTGATAAGCACATATGCACATGGTGGTAATATCGCATACACAAGGTATAAAAGGGCAGTGCATTGGCGATGCTGTCAGTTGTACTCAGGTGATTCATGTAACAAGGTGTCTGACGTAATTAGGGCTGCATGATGAGATTTAAGGGGAGTTGGAATGCCCTATCTCGCCAATGTTAAATTTGCTAACTTTGTGTACCTTTTTCTTTGGAACTATTATCTTCAGAACTTTGAAATTCTGGCAGAGGTTTTCAGCATATATTGTGAGCCCACTGAACTAGAACCAATGTTTTCTTTTTGTTGGTATAGTATTTATGAATTTTTTACCATTAAGCCATTTTTTATTGGAAAAAGTATAACATAAACTTCCCTAGTTCAGAGAATAAGCCAGTTCTTGTCATGATTCTAGTTCAGTGGCCTCTTTGAACTGTTTTGCAGCATTTCTGAAAATTTGAATGTTGTTGGTTGAGTGGTTTATGAGATAAAGGTACATGTAACACTAAAAATGTCAAATGCCAGAAAATGCGATTAAAGTAATTTATTATGAAAATTCACAAATACCTTTTATTCTATTATCAAAAGTGTCCAGCAGAGTAATCAGGGTCATCTTCTAGTTCTTCTTCTTCACCTAGAAGCTTTCTTCTCCTTGCTGCCCTTGCTTTTTTTGTATTAAATTCAGCTGCATACTGAGCCTTCCTTACTCGCACGCTGTCCAGAAGCTGAAGACCTCTGATGGTGTTGATACCAGGAGCAATGCCGAGCCTTGCCATGACCTTTAGCCTACCCATATGACCATCATTGAATGAAATAACAGCATCACTGACTCCCCATTTCAATGTTTTTATCCCAACAAATACATTCTTAGGTACACGAGTCCAAATGAGGTTGTTGAACGACTCGTTTTGATTCTGGGTACAACCATGAAGACATTTTCGCAGAAGATCAGGATGCCCCAAGTCTCTATATATTGGTTTAATTACTTCCATAACAGCCAATGGAATATAATTTTTATGGTGATAAGGATCCCCAGTAGCTTGAGATTTTCTATAATTGCACCATGACTGAGGACCATCTGGACAAGCAAAATGTTGAGGATTATCATCAGTTGATGATCGATGTAAATATGTGGCCCATACAGCTTGTCTCATTTCCTGCAAATTATTTGCATTATTTCTTATTGCCATACCATAGTATTGTTGTAATTCATTTATAATTTTATCTGACAGGCGACCTCTAATGGTTTTACCATCTGACAAAATTTTGTCCTTCAGATTCTGTTTCAGTTTCCTTAGACGAGTGCCCATTCGTTTCTGAACATGACCGACACATTCTAGTTTAGTTATTGTCTTATTGACATATGGCATGGATTCTGTAACACTTTTGTATGCCTTGGAGTCCCCATCTCCAAGGAATTTTGTGTAAAATACTCCCCGTTCTTTTTCTGATCTGCTAAACATTTTCACAGCAGCGGCAGCCTCCATGCCTCCACTCGTACCTTCATAATTCTTGCTACATATGTGAGCTGCTTCTATCTTACCAGATGCACAATGGTAACAATGTTTAGTGAGCACTTCATAGTCCAAAACTTTACCGCTGTCCACACTAGTAACAGTAGCAACAGCATTTTTGGATGTGTGACCCCTTTTCTGCCAGGTTCCATCAAAAGCAACAGGGATATCTGGGTTTCCTTCATTTATATATTTTGCTTCACTGGCAGCAGCTTTCATTGATAAATCTGCTACAGACTGAACAGCATCTCCTATCACTTCAGTGTAATTGTCAATTTTAGCAGGTGGAGGTGGAAGATTCATTATGGCACAAAATGTTTGAGCAGCAGTATGTCCTTTACCAATTGCTCTCATTGCATACATTAGCCTGATATTACTCTCAAACAAATTGCTACTGCATGTTTTAGAGCTCCAAAAACAGGTCTCATTTTCACAACTGGCACAAACTATAGCAATTTTGCAGGAAAGTCCTATAGATTTTGTTATGTTCATATCAAAAGAACCTCCACAAAGATTACAACACAAACATTTCTTCATAAACTCAGTAAAAACAGGAAAGTCGACTAAAACATATTGTTCATTAGAAGCTTCATCTGTAATTTCACTTGCACAGTTTGATAACTTCTTTTTTGATGCACTGGTGGGCGTGTCTCCTTCACACATCTCAGCTGTACAAACGTCAGAACTTTCACCAGCATCAACAGGTGCTGAAGCAGAATCACTTGAACAAACGTTATTTGTAAATCTATTACCGCGAAACTTTCGCTTTTTAAATAATGATGCACTCCTAGGCATCGTAGAAACTACGCACTCACCACTGAAAGTCAAAACAAGACAGATAACAAACTCCAAATGAGCGACAAACTAAACTCGAGGCTCAAAACAAACACTCACAGATCAAAAACTGAACAATAAACACAGCTAGTCGTAAAAACAATGGTACCTATGGAAGGATCAAAGATTCTACAACTGAAGAGTGAAATCCACAGCCTTCTATATGTAATGTTTTCGGAAATGCGAAGATTTAAATGTGTACAAATCACAAGATGGGTAACTTTGCTGGGCGCACATGTAATTTTGAAAAATTAAATAAAAATACTTCCAATTGGAATTTCTTAACAAATTTTGCACCATTTTAAGCAGAAAATTTCAAATTAAGTTATAAGGTTAAAAACTGAAAATGTGAATTTTTTCCATTTTCCGGCATTCCAACTCCCCTTAACAGACCTCGAATGTGGATTGATAGTTGGAGCTAGATGCATGGGATATGCCATTTCAGAAGTCCTTAGGAAATTCAGTATTCTGAGATCCACAGTGTCAAGAGTGTGCTGAGAATACCAAATTTCAGGCATTACCTCTCACTGTGGACAACGCAGTGGCCAACGGCCTTCACTTAATGACCCAGAGCAGCAGCATTTGCGTAGAGGTATCAGTGCTAACAGGCAAGCAACACTATGTGAGATAACCACAGAAATCAGTACGAGGCATATGATGAACTTATCCGTCAGGACACTGCAGCTAAATTTAGCATTAATGGGCTATGGCAGCAGACAACTGATGCAAGTGTCTTTTCTAATAGCATGACATTGCCTGCAGTGCCTCTCCTGTGCTTGTGACCATATGCTTATGCATATTTGGATGCTTGATGACTAGAAGACTGTGGCCCAGTGAGATGAGTCCTAATTTCAGTAAGTAAGAGATGATGCTAGGGTTGAGTGTGGTGCAGACCCCACAAAGTCATGGACCCAAGTTCTCAATAAGGCACTGTGCAGGTGGGTGATGGCTTTGTAATAGTGAGGGCTGTGTTTACACATAATGGACTGGGCCCTCTGCTCTAGCTGAACTGATCAGTGACTGGAAATGGTTATGTTCGGTTACTAGGAGGACATTTGCAGCCATTCATGGACATCATGCTCCCAAACAACACTGGTATTTTGATGGATGACAATGCTCCATCTCAGTGGGTCACAGTTGTTTGGAATTGATTTTAAGAACTTTCTGGACAGTTCAAGCGAATGATTTGGCCACCCATATTGTCCAACATGAATCCCATCAAACATTTATGGGACATAATCCAGGGGTGAGTTCATGCACAAAATCGTGCACTGGCAACACATGGCTATAGCCGTAGCGTGGCTCAGTATATCTGCAGGGGACTTCCAATGACATATTGAGTCCATGCCATGTTCAGTTGTTGCACTATCCTTGGCAAAAGGATGTCTGGTAAGATATTAGGAGGTATCCCATTACTTTTGTCACCTCCATGTATGTAATTTGATAAACAATGTGAGTGGTTTCACATGTAGCACTTCCTTTCACATTGTTTGATTTATTGTGGTGGGGGCTCCAGTAAATGGTAGTAGATGGGTTAATGAGGCAGGTTTTGCAGTGGAATAAATATTTTGGGAAGCAGCGGTTAGTATGCCTAGTTCCTTGAACAGACCTCTCCAGGACATTCTTGAGTTCATGCCACAAATAATTTGTATTAGACAGTTTTGGATTCAGAAAACTTAAGCTTGGCTAGATGAATTACCCCGAAATTTGATCCCATGTGGCATTATGTCATGAAAGTAAGTAATGTGGGTGTTGTCAGACCATATGTGTTAAAAAATGTAGCATGCATCACTCACTTTCATTCCATAATGAGTACTGGAGCAACAGGTGAGTGGAAGTATTGAGCTGATTATGTGCATTATCCATAACAATATTTATTTGAAAAGGACTATTTTCCACAATAATGATCAGGTGCCCTGGCCCAATTAAAAACACAACAAAATGGGTGTCACCACAAATTAAAAAAAAAATGAGTTACACAACCAGTTCTTTAATATATTTCTCCAAATTACAAGTGATTCATGTTAACATGCTTTTAACCAACTTACAGGTTGCCTTCAGCAACCCTGTCTTAATAAGAAAACTGCCTCAAACAGCTCCTCACAAGTAGCTAGCAGCTATTTCCCAATTACTGGTGACATAACTATTGTGTCGAAGTCCCACCACATTCAACAACACTTCCAACTTGATCGGCAGGCAAAGTCAATCCTGCTGCCTTCAGTCGAGCAGGAATAACAACTTCCTCCATATAACTTGGCAGTGTCATTCGTCACAACTGTCAGGAAATTGAAATGCCACATGGGCACCAAAGATATGGTGCTATGTCCATCATGACACAATCTCTCACCCTTTCAACACCTCAATGGATGGGAGTTTCCTGGAGGGAGCACAAAAGAATATTAAGCTTGCCACCCAGCAACAAAATTACAGATATGACAAAAATAATCATAGCCAACTAATCAGTTCCAAGCAACATATACTATTTAACAATATTGCTGAAAGGCTCCATTTTTTGCATTGCTTTTCACAAAGAACTTGACTCAAAATAAGAAGGATTAAAAATGCAGTTTATGAGGTAATGGTCAAGAGCACATTCTTTAGGTATATAAATGTTCTCTGACTACATCAGTAACTACCATCCATTTATTAAAAGTAAACGATACTGCTAGTGCGACCAAAACTTGGTGCAAAACGCATCTGGTGTACACCATAATTAAAATTGAAAAAAAAGACCAGGTACACAGTCCATAATATTGTTACTTAGGTTGAATCCCAATTTAACCAGCAATTCAGTGCACAAACCTAGATAATATTTTATAAACATTAGAAAACCAAGCAATATTATTATTTATTCATATATCTGCACCAGTTCAACAAACAAAATCAATCAACTCCAAGGTTTGAAAAAATCTTCTCCACAGTGGGGCATGGGATGAGATTCCAGTGGAGGTCACAATTTGAATCAGCAGTTTATCAATACTCTATATACAGCATAATAAACAGTTATCCACTCTGAATGAACTCATGACATACCACAGAACTCAAATGAGGCATAGACACCTGAGGTCATACAAGGTAGTGCATGCAAATGCTTTCAGAATACACATTTACCAACCCATACAGATGTAAGGGTTGTCCAAAAATCCTTTGTTTCTGCTGATATTCCAAGGTATGAAATAAATGATTAAGCAGGTACATTTCATAGACATATTTACAATTGCAGCTATTCAGATGATGAAGAAACTGGTGTTCAATAGCTGCCATGACCAGGCTTACTGTCAAACTAAGATATTATAGAAAAAAAAGACAATATTTTGAAAAGGAAAGATTGCTACTCACTATGTAGTGGAGATGATGAGCTGCAGACAGGCACAACAAAAAGCCTACTAAACATGTAACTTTCAGCCAGAAAGCCTTTTTCTGAAATAGGCAATATTTACACACACATTCACACAAATGCAGCTCACACATACATGACCACTGTCTCTGGCTGCTGGGCCATTACTGACCAAAAGTAGTTTTTCTAGCACCGGAACACTACTGCGCGTGCCTTTGGTAATAATTAATAATGATTCTCTAGTCTTATGGCCTCCAATTCATCTCTTCAGTAAGGTCATTTAGAAGGAGGATTAACATAAATATTAATAACAAAAGCAACAATCATTGACAAACTTACATAAGTTTAAAATTAATTTGAATTCATACCATACACACTCTTTCACCACAATCCAAGATGTGGTTTGTGACAAATAGACACGAAAAATTCCCCTGGTCGGAGGGTGCTTGACCATAAAGATGGCTCAAGTTACAAGTGTTTTACATGCATAAACAAAGTTGGCACTCAGTGCACTGGCTGTTGGGAGTGGCTGTAAATGGGAAATGCCTTTGCAGTTGCTCCCATCAGCCACCGCGCTGAGTGTCAACTTTGTTTGCACGCACAATACTCATATCACACATGGTTGGCCCTGTCCGTGTTTGAGGTACAGTTTCTGTCAATAAACTGTCACCACAGCCGAGAAACAACAGAATGATTCACATTAAGCCATCGGGGTACATCAGTTTGCGACTGTCCTGCTTCCAATCTTCCTACGGCCCTCCACCGCAGGGAGTCTGGTAAGTGTCTTCTCTGTGCCATACTGCACCGTCTGTGATTGTGTCCACAGTGATTGTGGGTATGGGACTACCTGGTAAGTGTTACCTCATCTGATAGGTGCCCTGACGTCATTGTTGGTGTGGTTGCCTGTTGACTGAAATGCCATCTTCTGTGCAGCACACAATCGTGCATACATCTGTTGACAGTTTGTGTGATTATATCGTGAATTAAACACAGGACAGAAAATTAGCCATTTGTTGCTTTAATTTTGGACACCAGTGTACATTGTGTATCTCCCCTCTCCACTACCTCCTGTACACAGCCGATATGCCTCAACCCCCTCCTCCCCTCCCGTCCACCTCCTACAGTATGCCGATGGCACCACCTTCCTTGCCTTCGCTCCTACCCTTCTATGATCCCAACACCTTCTCCAGAATTACCTTGACCTTTTTGCCACATGATGTAACCAGTGGCTCCTCAAAATCAATCCTTCGAAGACCCAGGCAATCATCATAGGTCATATCACTCGCTCCTTCCAGCTCCTTGACTTTTCCCTTACCATCTGCACCTGTCCTGTCCACCTCTCCCTCACCCTCACCTATCTTGGACTCACCATTGACCGTCAACTCATCTGGATCCTTCATCTCCACTCTATCCAATCCAGAGCCCACAACTGCCTCTGTCTCCTTAAACTCCTCTCTGGGTGGACATGAGGGTTGAACCACTCTACCATCCTCCACACCTACAAATCCTTAATCCGTCCCATCCTCTGTTATGCCAGTCCTGCCTGGATATCCACCCCCTCCCCCCCCCCCCCCCAAATTCTATAAGTCCCTCCAGATCCTCAAGTGCCATGCACTCTGCCTTGCCTTCTGTATACGCCTCCCATCCCCCACGTGGATCCTCTATGACCTGATTCCTTCCCCCATCTGCTCCTTTTCCTTGAACATATCCAAGTCCTCTACACCTCCCACCGACTTGATCCCCCCCCCCCCCATCTCCTCTCCTCTCCAACCCCCACTCGCTGCCCCACCTTCACTGTTGTGTCCATCCTACCCTCTACCTCTACACCCTTCATATCCTTTTCCACAGTGGCTTCCATCAACTCCCCCTCCTCGTAGATACCCTTTCTCACTCCATTTATCCCTCCTGTCAACTCTGATCCTCACCTTCTCCTCACTCTCTCTGTCCTTTTCCCCAGCTCCCTCTTACCCCCTTCCAACCTGTTTTCCTTTGTCCCGCCTACCCTCTCTTTGACTCCCTTCTCTCTCCCGAGTCCTTTTGCTTTCTCTCCACTGCCTTCCCCACTCCTTTGCGTGTCCACCCTGCCCCCCCCCCCCCCCCTCCTTTTCTGTGTCCTCTACCTTCATCGGCTGCCCCTTGTTTTTGCTTTTCCTCTCCTCCCCCCTTTTTTCCCCCACATCTGTCTGGGTTCTTCCCCCCCCCCCCCCCCATATGCCTTCGTACTCTATAGTGCATTGTTTTTGTGAGTGTTCAGTGTTGTGCATCCCCATTTTTAAGTGTTGTGAACAGCCACCATACTGTCACTAGGTGTGTTTCTAACTGTTGCGAACAGAAACGAGATTGTTGCTGTGTTTTTTTAATTGTGCCTGTCTATTTACTATGTGTTTTAATCAGCATTACCGACCCTTTGTTTTTATATTTTCTACCTAACTTTTTCACCAAGTTTCAGTTTTTAACAGTCACCGTTTTATCGACTGCTTTTATTGTTATGATATCTCCTAATTCTGTCATTTTAACATTTCAGTATGCTGCAGAGAGGCATATTATGCTGCTGCAAATGTCCCCCTTTTGATTGACAGGCACTTAACCTATTGTTCCTCCTCCCCCACCACTCATGAAACCTCCCCTCACCACTCATGAAACCTGCTGCAGGTAGACTTTCAGCTCTAAGTTATTGGAATAGCCCCTCTCAATCTTATCAATTTGATTGACTACTTAATTAAATTGATCAATTAATTATTCTAACCCCCTCCCCACCTCTTTCCCCAGAAAATGCAGGAAGTTCAAATTCCAGCAGGACAATGCAACCCACCACGACTACCTCCACTACCCTATGAAAATGGCGGGAAAATAGGTCACTTGGGCTACCTCCAGTAACCTAAGTCATCCGACTACTGCCACCTCCTCCTAGGAATTGGTGGGAAAGGGACTCAGTCTGTGTTGGATAGGATGGACGTAAGTCTTTATTTTCAGTCTTTATGTAAACAATTTGAGGCAGTACTGCCATCAAGTGTGTTCACCAGAGGTCACCATCGTCCCTCCTGTGAAGTAATCCAAGATGGCGATCTGGAGGGGGAAAAATGGCGGGAAAAGGAATCAGCCTGTTCTGGGCTGCTGGAGAGAGGAAGGAGTGTGCTTTATTTATTTCAGAACAATTTATTTACGGACGTATTTGACGTAGTATATTTATTACACTGATACAAAACACTGACCCTGACATGCTTAAGGTCGCAGTAAATAGTTTACAGACCTGCAAACTACTCATAAATAATGAAGTACACTGATGTGCAGAGGCGCAAACAACTCTGGGGCAAACACAATGCATAACCCAATGTTCAGCACTGCACTCTGGGTGTATTAAACTAATGTTCGGCCCTTTCTTGACACAGAACTTATTGTTCTGTTAATTGGTTTTCCATGTCATCTACCCCCTTAAACTATTGTACTGTGTTTTACATAAAAATTATGTAAAGTAATCTAGTGTTCTGCACTTAACCTGCTGTTCTGCTCCATGACACCCAGTCATGTACACCCTCCCCTTAAATATTGTACTGCTAACACTACGTTGATATAAAAAATGTATGCAAATTAATTCTAGATCCCAGCACAAAGGATGTCTTGTGAATGAATGTAGCATTATGATTGGATCTTATTGAATTTACCTGCCGAATTACTGATATCACCGATGTGGAAGCACTGTCTGCCTTTTTTTCTGCAGACGAGACTTTCAGCAGCAAAAACTATTTTGTTCAGATTATCATATTGCACCAACAATTAAACCCTGCCAAGTTGCCTACAGATCGTCAAATACGGAAAGACTCTTACTCAATTACACTGCTCTTCTACTGAGGACGGGTGTTGCTGGATACAATCGAGTACAGTGCTACACTATGCCTCCCGATCAGAAAAATAGTGAATTTGCACTAGGTGTTGGCAGCTGTACTACATTTACAAGCAGTTTTAGAACACGGAAGGAGAGGTTATGTCATGATCGCGTCGGTAGAAGTGACATAAAGAATCCATAAAAATGCGAAAAATGATTGAAAATACGTATAAATTGAGAAAAATACGCTGAAATGCGGGGCAATTGAGAAAGTAATTGCACGACTTCTAGTTGATGCAGAACAATTCTTGTACATGGAAACAAGCATGTGACAGCAAGAGGAATCCGATAAAACGTCGACATGGAAGCGAAGGAACCAGGGAAGCTTTTAATTTTTTTCCGTTGAGGCAGCATTCTACTGTGTGTCTATTGAGGTAACGGTGATACACACGAGTTGACTACTGTATTTGACACTTTTAAGGAAAACAGAGAACCATCTGCCTCTAAACTTACATGCGTCTGCATTAAAAGATAATAGAGTGTGGATGGGCTAATAGATTGAGATGGAGCTGTAAGCAGTAGAGATGGGAAAAACTGCTCTTTTCAGAGATCGGATCAGAACTGTTCACTCCCTGAAATGAATTAGCTCTTTTTCATGACTCACCACTCATTTACAATAGAAAATAAATGGAAGGCACATTGCCCTTTAAACTTGGTTTATTCCAGTACTATACCTGTATTTTGATCTTATTTGATCCTATTTTGAAGTAACACAGATAATGAGTAAGAATTTTGTATTGTTTATTGAAATTTCCACGATATGACAAAGTTTTTGATTATTGATTTATTTTGCACTATCGTGGTTTTTTGGGTGATCGGAAAATGTTGTAACTTGAGATTTACATTAACAATATATTTGGCTACAATGTATTAAAATTTCATTAACCTCATACAAATACATCGCAAGCCATATATTTTTAAAGTGAACGTTTCCTTCCGAAGACGCCTAAAATCGCAAAATCCGTACCAGAATAAGAAAAAAAATATAAATTTGACTGTAAAACGAAAGTGCTGCATATAGCCTTACACAGAATGAAACAAGGAAAATATTGGTGTATCACATTTTGCGATACGTTTATCGGTTCGCTCGTAATTAAAGCGTAAATTCGAGTGTCCATAATAAAAATCCTATAGTAAGAGGAGTCGTCAGGAACCTAATCTGATCAGTTTAAACAAATAAAAATAAAATAAAAACAAATGATGTATACATAACATAATAATGTAATATACGTAGCGGTATTACTACGAAGAACAATATCCAGTAGAGACGAACTCTGATGCAGAGGCGCTGAGTTGAGCAGGTCGAGCCACGAGCTGTATTACTGCGTGAGCCGAGACCGCAGAGACCAGAGTGACACTTGAGTCGCTTTGCTCAACGCTCTGGCTAGAGTCGAGACGGTGGGGTGAGCGTCGAGCGGGCGAGTTCCGAGGGTGGGGGGAGCGGTGAACTCACCCACTCCGAGACAAATCGTCCGTTCTCTTGCGAGCAGGTTGTTGCAAGTAGTTCCTATGTTATCCGCTAGGTGGCTCTCTGTCCTGTTGCTCGCATTAACTGCCCAGAGGGCAGGACGTGCGACTGAAACGATCGCCGACAGAGTGCGATGCGAAGTCAAGCTGCGCCAGACACTGCACGCGGCAGACGACGCACAGAGACGGCATGGCATATGTGAAACACAAAATCCAATGGGGCACTGCACAATGCAGGCAGCCAAGGTAGAAGCAGGGCAGAGGCCGGCGCTGGCCGTGTTGTGTGGCGTGCACTGTGCTGTGACCAGCAGAGGCGCCGCTGATATGGTCCGTCCGTCTCTCTCTCTCTCTCTCTCTCTCTCTCTCTCTCTCTCTCTCTCTCTGCCGTGGGAAACGTTTGGAGCTACCGTTCTTTTTTTCTGAATCACTAATTGTTAACTCCTTTGAAAGATTCAACTCTATGAATTAGTTCAAGAGTGCATCCCCCATCTCTAGTAAGCAGGTATGATTTAATGGCAGACTGATAATGCATTCTAGAGAGAGAAGGAGATGTTGACACAGGTCATTTGACCATTTTTTCCGCTGTTCTGTCAGGATGTATCAGTCGCATGACATATTCTGCGTTCGACTCGTATACAACCACGTGTTCTATATTTGACGTAGAGCACTGTCTACTTGCGATAATTAACAGCAGACTTCTCTGATATCAGAGTATTTCTATCTCGTGTGTGATGAAACGTGACCATCCTGTTTCGATACATTCTTCTAAACGAAGATTTATGCGATGTACTCCAGTCCCTTGTCGCATCTTGGGTATAAAATCGAGACTTCATTTTCATAACTAAGATGATTCTAAGTTAGCGATAGGTGTTTGTGAGACACTGCAATCCCCATGTATGCATCTGCTTGACATATGACCTGTTTACAGAGTTAGTGGCGGCATGACGTGTAAATTTCAGATGTCAGATGCTGCTGCAATGCGTTTATCTGTCTCCTTGTGAGAGATATTCTCCGTTACTAATGACCATTTTATATAGGACTGATGCGAGCATAGTATAATTTCTGAACCATGATCGGGATGTGAACAGTGGACGCTATACGTCTCTGGAGAGCAACATTGTGCACGTATCACAATGAACCACTGTTTTAAGGAAGTAGTTTTTTCGTTTTCCAGTTTGCTACCATAGTTTATCGTAGAGAAACCCGCAAGAAGGATGTATGTCATGCACTGCAGATATACACTCCTGGAAATTGAAATAAGAACACCGTGAATTCATTGTCCCAGGAAGGGGAAACTTTATTGACACATTCCTGGGGTCAGATACATCACATGATCACACTGACAGAACCACAGGCACATAGACACAGGCAACAGAGCATGCACAATGTCGGCACTAGTACAGTGTATATCCACCTTTCGCAGCAATGCAGGCTGCTATTCTCCCATGGAGACGATCGTAGAGATGCTGGATGTAGTCCTGTGGAACGGCTTGCCATGCCATTTCCACCTGGCGCCTCAGTTGGACCAGCGTTCGTGCTGGACGTGCAGACCGCGTGAGACGACGCTTCATCCAGTCCCAAACATGCTCAATGGGGGACAGATCCGGAGATCTTGCTGGCCAGGGTAGTTGACTTACACCTTCTAGAGCACGTTGGGTGGCACGGGATACATGCGGACGTGCATTGTCCTGTTGGAACAGCAAGTTCCCTTGCCGGTCTAGGAATGGTAGAACGATGGGTTCGATGACGGTTTGGATGTACCGTGCACTATTCAGTGTCCCCTCGACGATCACCAGTGGTGTACGGCCAGTGTAGGAGATCGCTCCCCACACCATGATGCCGGGTGTTGGCCCTGTGTGCCTCGGTCGTATGCAGTCCTGATTGTGGCGCTCACCTGCACGGCGTCAAACACGCATACGACCATCATTGGCACCAAGGCAGAAGCGACTCTCATCGCTGAAGACGACACGTCTCCATTCGTCCCTCCATTCACGCCTGTCGCGACACCACTGGAGGCGGGCTGCACGATGTTGGGGCGTGAGCGGAAGACGGCCTAACGGTGTGCGGGACCGTAGCCCAGCTTCATGGAGACGGTTGCGAATGGTCCTCGCCGATACCCCAGGAGCAACAGTGTCGCTAATTTGCTGGGAAATGGCGGTGCGGTCCCCTACGGCACTGCGTAGGATCCTACGGTCTTGGCGTGCATCCGTGCGTCGCTGCGGTCCGGTCCCAGGTCGACGGGCACGTGCACCTTCCGCCGACCACTGGCGACAACATCGATGTACTGTGGAGACCTCACGCCCCACGTGTTGAGCAATTCGGCGGTACGTCCACCCGGCCTCCCGCATGCCCACTATACGCCCTCGCTCAAAGTCCGTCAACTGCACATACGGTTCACGTCCATGCTGTCGCGGCATGCTACCAGTGTTAAAGACTGCGATGGAGCTCCGTATGCCACGGCAAACTGGCTGACACTGACGGCGGCGGTGCACAAATGCTGCGCAGCTAGCGCCATTCGACGGCCAACACCGCGGTTCCTGGTGTGTCCGCTGTGCCGTGCGTGTGATCATTGCTTGTACAGCCCTCTCGCAGTGTCCGGAGCAAGTATGGTGGGTCTGACACACCGGTGTCAATGTGTTCTTTTTTCCATTTCCAGGAGTGTATTTCTTGCATTGGAATATTAACAGTGCTGCATTCCACATGACTGATAGGTCGGGAACTCAAGCGATCTAACATTATAGCCTGTTTTAAGCGCAGAACACTGTAGCCTTAGGAGTGCCTGTGTTGATGTTCTCTCTTACCAATACCCTCCTGGTACTGATCTCGGACACTAGAACAATACTTTAAAATTGATAGCGTAGTTGATTTACGTAAAATGCTTCGAACTCCATCCGTCTGGAGCTCCATCAGGCATAAAAATCACCCTTTCTTGTTCTTCTTTACTGTCTGCTATTACATCACAACACTTTCAAGTCTGTTACTTTATGCCAATAAGGGGCGCTAACCTCCTCGACATAGGCAAATCGGAAGAAATTTTGTGCGCTTGGATGGGTGAGGACTCGGCAAGCTCCGTTCATTCACAAGACGCGGAATGTAGCGGTCTACTTCTGGTCAGCTGCACTGTGACTCCCATCTTCATAGAGATAGATCGTAAATTATGCACTATGCTCGATGTGTTAGAAATATGTAGAGCACTGTCTGGTATACTTTGATGATGTGTTCGAGAATTAACAATGAATGGACGTACTGCACAGTCATCTATCTACATTCGCAATGACACTCGCAAAGTAGAGAAGGGGCGGTTTAGCTATGATACTGTAATTGGGAAACATGCTGACGCATCACTGGTCAGTATTGAAATTACTGTAAAATTGCTAAAATTGTTTGCACTATCAACTGTGATGCTTATTATTACAGTACATCGACAGTGGCATTTTGCTCTGATTGTTGCCAGCATCATATTTAAAGTGCCAGGTAAGCAGGTTGCTAGCCTTACTTGCCCCGAGTCCCATTGAGTTTTACCCCTAACGGTTGAGGGACTAACCGGTGGATTTGGTAGTCTTTGCCGTATGAGCACAAAGGTGACCACAACTCAGAATATGTCCGAGATGCCCAGCCTTATTCCAAAGTAACTGGTATCCCGACTGTCGGGACCACTTACTTGGCCACTCATACGTTGCCCGTGGTTCATTTGAGGAAGTAGTGAAAATGGTCAATAGAGTGCAGTGCAATAAAGCAGCTGGGGTGGATGAAATTAAGTCGGAACTCATCAAATACAGTGGAATGTCAGGTCTTAAATGGCTACACAGGATAATTGAAATAGCCTGGGAGTCGGGACAGGTTCCATCAGACTGGACAAAAGCAGTAATCACACCAATCTTTAAAAATGGAAACAGAGAAGATTGTAACAACTACAGAGGTATCTCTTTAATCAGCGTTGTGGGTAAAATCTTCTCAGGTATTGTTGAAACGAAAGTGCGAGTATTAGTTGAGAACCAATTGGATGAAAATCAGTGTGGGTTTAGGCCTCTTAGAGGTTGTCAGGACCAGATCTTTAGCTTACGGCAAATAATGGAGAAGTGTTATGAATGGAACAGGGAATTGTATCTATGCTTTATAGATCTAGAAAAGGCATATGACCGGGTTCCTAGGAGGAAGTTATTGTCTGTTCTACGAGATTATGGAATAGGAGGCAAACTTTTGGAAGCAATTAAATGTCTTTACATGGATAGTCAGGCAGCAGTTAGAGTTGACGGTAAATTGAGTTCATGGTTCAGAGTAGTTTCAGGGGTAAGACAAGGCTGCAACCTGTCTCCACTGTTGTTCATATTATATATGGATCATATGTTGAAAACAATAGACTGGCTGGGTGAGATTAAGATGTGTGAACACAAAATAAGCAGTCTTGCATATGCGGATGACTTAGTTGTGATGGCAGATTCGATTGAAAGTTTGCAAAGTAATATTTCAGAGCTAGATCAGAAATGTAAGGACTATGGTATGAAGATTAGCATCTCCAAAACGAAAGTAATGTCAGTAGGAAAGAGATATAAACGGATTGAGTGCCAAATAGGAGGAACAAAGTTAGAACAGGTAGACAGTTTCAAGTGCTTAGGATGCATATTCTCACAGGATGGCAACATAGTGAAAGAACTGGAAGCGAGGTGTAGCAAAGCTAATGCAGTGAGTGCTCAGCTACGATCTAGTCTCTTCTGCAAGAAGGAAGTCAGTACCAAGACTAAGTTATCTGTGCACCGTTCAATCTTTCGACCAACTTTGTTGTATGGGAGCGAAAGCTGGGTGGATTCAGGTTACCTTATAAACAAGGTTGAGGTTACGGATATGAAAGTAGCTAGGATGATTGCAGGTACTAGTAGATGGGAACAATGGCAGGAGGGTGTCCACAATGAGGAAATCAAAGAAAAACTGGGAATGAACTCTATAGATGAAGCAGTCAGGGTGAACAGGCTTAGATGGTGGGGTCATGTTACACGCACGGGAGAAGCAAGGTTACCCAAGAGACTCATGGGTTCAGCAGTAGAGGGTAGGAGGAGTCGGGGCAGACCAAGGAGAAGGTACCTGGATTCGGTTAAGAATGATTTTGAAGTAATAGGCTTAACATCAGAAGAGGCACCAATGTTATCACGGAATAGGGGATCATGGAGGAATTTTATAAAGGGGACTATGCTCCAGACTGAACGCTGAAAGGCATAATCAGTCTTAAATGATGATGATGATGATGATGATGATGATCGACAGTGCTTTTTACATCCCATATGTCCACTGGCACGCTGTTGGTTACCTCATAATGATTGACTGACATCGCTTGTTTGAACTGGAGAAAGAGTTTTGGTGGAGGGGCAATACCTTCTGGGGCTGGGTAGCACCAAAACAGTGATTGCGTACATGACTGCAATAAGAGGAGTCAGTCGATAAGGAATACAGAGCCATCAGCTATTCCGTCACTGTGATAGATGAGTTTAAATGTAGAGGTTGTCAATCACCTTCAGACTGCATTTTGGAAACTCTCCACAACGCCGCCAAACTCTCCCAGTTTCCTTGTGTTGTAACTGTCTTTTATTTAAAACCATCCAGTGTGTGTGGTGTGTTGTGGTAGCAGCAGTAAAAACATGATTGACCGAGCGATGTCTAGTTTTCTGCAAGAGGCAATGGATCAGAACGTGTTAATGCCAGTTTAGAACCTGACACATACCTCGAAGTCGTGGCAGAAAAACAAAATGTATGGCAGTGTACAAAGCATGTTGCAGCAGAAAAAAAAAACAATTTTTCAAACAATGAGACACAGTCACAGGGAGCATCTCTTCTGTCTTAGAGTATGGTCTGCAGGATACGATCATCCTCGTACAGTACAGGTGATAAAACTGTAAAGTGGTCTGTGCAGTTGATCAATACCTGTATATTTAATAGGATCGTCACATTTGCACTTGATGCCGGCACACATACGATATTTGTTTTCGATATATGGGAGGAGCGAGATGCTGTAAAAATGTTATCTAGTTCTCTGTCGGATGAAGTTAGTGGAGCTTTTATAGTTCGTAATTTTTCTCTGTTGGATGGTATAGAATAACGAAGATAGCATGTTAGGGTGATAGACGTGAGTGGGCTCTGAGGGACGCGGATCTGTAGTATTTGTATGTAGTTTGTGGATACACCACAGGGATAGGTTCGCCTTGAGCATCAGGCTTATAAAGTATGTGTTTGTGTTCCGACATGTGCAAAGGAAATGACTATGTCCAGTCGTAAGAAGGGTCTGGATTTGACGTGACAGCAAAGGGAAGAGTATGTCAAGTCATAAGAATGGTAGAGATATTTCAATTTCTAGAGCTGCAGCCATCAGCAGGGTGTATTTCCAATACTTCGCTCATTGTCGGATGTCGTTCAATTGAGACCCCAATCTTAATATTTAATTGTAAGTACAGTGATAAAACATATATGTGGCCAGATATCTAGAATGGTTCTGCCTATGTATGCTTGGCGTGCAGCACCTGTGACCTGTGGCGGAAATGATTCACGTTTCCGGCTAATGGTAGGTTGTGTCCGAATGGAGAGGCCTGTTGGGCTGCAGGAATGTAGCTGACTTAACCGTCTCGTCCTCTAGACAGCCGAATAACTTACTACGTGTTGGACAACTTCTGTGATCGCCTGGAAATTTGAGAAGACTCAATATGGACGTGTGTTTGCACTCGACCATTATTCCATCCCATGTAAATCGTCCGGTTGACACCTTCTGCACATTTCGCATTGAGGGAACATCAATTGTGGTGTGTGCATCTTGCAGGGGAAAATGGGTGGAACACATGAGAAACACCTTAGTTGACTTTGTAAATTATAGGGATGATTTGGAATCTGTTACATCACCAAAATCGTTATTCGTGAGTGGAAATATCAGTTTCCTTTTTTTTTTTTTCGAGTTTTCACGTAAAGGTCTTCACAGATGGGGTAAATTACTAGTTACTCAGTGGTTTACATCACGATCCACCTCGCTAAAGTTTTGGGTTTGTAGAGAAATAATTTCCAGTATATATCTTCGGAATTTTGTTGCGCGAGTGATATTGCTATGTGCTTGGTGTCGACAAGTATCGCGTAAATGGCATAGCATTCTGGCAAACCATGTAAAAAATACATATGTTCTTGTAATCCCAGAGTCTGGAGATGGGTGTAGAAAAGAAAGAAAGCAAGCAAGCAAGCAAGCAAGCAAGCAAGCAGGTCAGGGCCGGAAGCAGTAACGCTTTTGTGCCGAGGGGAGCCAAACCCGAATTTGCAGAACAGTTCTGAGAGTGACTTCAGTCCGCTGAGGGCGCTCTAATCACGTGTCAGGAGTGGATGACCGCCCGACCTCACGGTAAATATCTGGTGCAGCGAGGAGTATACCTACGGCACATGTGCATATGCTGTCTGTCTTCACGAAATATGTGCTAGTGCCTGGCGGCTGACAGCTATATGAATGATGTAAAAGGAGCGATTTTGTATGGTGCAGGATAAGACTTGTATGTTTACTACATCGACATGGTATGCGGTGATGTAGTGTTGGGTTGGAGATTGGTTTTACTCTCTAATATTCAAACTCTCATCTTCAGTGCCAGAGCAGTGTAACTGAGTAAGAGTCTTTTCGTATTTGACGATCTGTAGGCCACTTTGCAGGGTTTAATTGTTGGTGCAATATGGTGATCTGTGCAAAATAGTTTTTTGCCGCTGAGAGGCTCGTCTGCAGAAAGGAAAAAAAAAAAAAGGCAGACGGAGCTTCCACACTGGCGGCATCAGTAATTCAATGGGTAAATTCAATAAGGTCAATCATAATGCTCTATTGATTCACAAGTCATCCTTTGTGCCAGGATGTAGGAGCATCTACAAACTGATTTGAACAAGATGGAGGCAAAGTATCTGTGGAAAGTTCTGAGAAAAGAAGTGTTCAAAGACTAGTTGAAGCAGACCATCCATCTCTGGCGGGGATGCCATCACTCATCCACCACTGTGGCAGTAGGACATCTCGAGGCCAGTATCTGTAGGATACCAAACATTCCCACTATTTTCCTTTTCTGTAAGACAGTGCTTCGAATTTTGTTTGCGTAATTGTTCTGATTTCCCCTTGTCTGTGCTAGACAGTGCTCTCTTTCCAAGCAACAAGAATACTTTTATGATTAACCACGTATTCACGAGCGTGCATGGACATGATGAAGGCTTTTAGCAGTGAAAACTTTTAACGTTTCTGAGATGTATGTCCCATTAGGATCGCTAGGAACAATGCACCCTGTACTATTCTGGGAAGCATTAGAATAGATTTCTATAGCGCTGGACCCGCAGCTCTGTGTCATCGCGCCAGCAAGGGTGCCTAGGTGTAAACACATTTCAACAGGAATTTTGCGGGTGTCAAGTATGAAAGGGATGTGGCCACCTCATCCTTCCTGGGCCTGAACTCACACCTGCATGTGGTTTGGTAGCTGACGGCCTGTTGTCACTTCGAGGGGGCCGCATGTGCATCGTGACTCCTGGGAGTGTGTGCGGTAGAGTCCTGTGTGGTCCAGTGGACAGGGGATGTGGGATGTTTTTTACTAGCAATTGTTTGTTTACACTATGCTCCATTGATTTCACCAAACGATGGAATGCTGAGAATTAAAAAAAAAACTACCCCATACATGTGAAGAATATAGATTTAATTAATTTGCACAAACTTTTTATATCAGCATCGTGTTAGCAGTACAATAGTTAAGGGGAGGGTGTGTGTGACTGGGTGACATGGAGCAGAACAGCAGGTTAAGTGCAGAACACTAGATTACTTTGCATAATTTTTATGTAAAACGCAGTACAATAGTTTAAGGGGGTGGGTGACTTGGAAAATCACTTAACAGAAAAATAAGTTAAGTGTCGACAAAGGGCCAAACATTAGGTTAAGACACCCAGAGTGCAGTGCTGAACATTGGGTTATGCAACATGTTTGCCCCAGAGTTGTTTTTGTCTCTGCACATCAGTGTACTTCATTATTTACGAGTAGTTTGCTTTTGCTGGTCGTTAGACTATTTACTGCGACCTTAAGCACGTCAGTGTGAGTGTTTTGTATCAGTGTAATAAATATACTATGTCAAATCCATCTGTAAATAAATTGTTCTGAAATAAATAAAGTACACTCCTTCCTCTCTCCAGCAGCCCAGAACTGATTCCTTTTCCCGCCATTTTTCCCCCTCCAGATCGCCGTCTTGGATTACTTCATGGGAGGGACGATGGTGACCTCTGGTGCCAGTACTGTGTACTAGGCCTGCTGAACTCCAGACCTCGTGGTGAACAAACTTGATTGTGGTACTCCCTCAAATTGTTTACATAAAGACTGGAAAGAAAGACTTACGTCCATCCTATCCAGCACAGACTGAGTCTCTTTCCCGCCAATTCCTAGGAAGAGGTGGCATCGGTCATATGTGACCTATTTTCCCGCCAATTTCATAGGTTAGTGGAGATAGTCATGGTATGTTGCATTGTCCTGCTGGAATTTGAACTTCCCGCAATTTTCTGGGGGAAGGGAGGGAGTTAGGTTAATTAATTGATCTATTTAATGAAGTAGTCAGTCAAACTGATAAGATTGAGAGGGACTATTTCAATAACTCAGACCTGAAAGTGTACCTGTAGCAGTGAGGGTGGAGGTTTCCTGAAAGGTGGGGGGAGGGAGGGGGAGGGGGAACAATAGGTTAAGTGCCCGTCAATCAAAAGGAAGGATCCATTTTGCAGACAATAGGCTAAGGACCTGTCAATCAGAGGAGAACAATAGGTTTGCCCCTGAGTGCATACCTGCCCCTGGGTGTAGGCAACCAGCACTAACAGAATGGACCACAAACGGCTTTGTTCTACTAATGTGGTGTACTGTCCACCCATTCAAATCCCTGCTTACTGAGATCAGAGGTGTTGGTAGCGTGTGGATGTTTTTGGTGTCCACCTCAGATACTGTATTGTTTAACAGTCACAGAGCAGGCTTCCTATGTTCTGGACATAGCCTGTGAGACCAAAAAATTTCGTAGGTGGGTGGGACCCCATGGACCGCTTTGGAGCTCGTCATTTCCACTTCACTCAGTCACAAATGTAGGTCGTGCATGTACAGTTGCGTGCAGGACTCCATCTCGCAATCTTTAGTTTTTTTAAAATAAAGTATATTTATGTACTATTCCTACCCAATGGTGGGGAGTCTACATTTATCATTTAAGTGGAGGATGCTCTTCTAGCAATTACTGGCAGCCAATACCCATGTGCTGTCAGCAAGCTGGATACTGTCGGTTGCAGTTATAGATGTGACAGTATATACAGAGGTGCTGAGCATCCCAGATGAGTTAATGTAGCAGAGAGTGCGCCGTCATGGCTGTGGACGTTACTAGCATAGTACCTTAAGTGAGACAGCAGTGGCGACTGGGTATTGTATAGGAGGCTGGGCAGCGTTGCCCATCGTCCAGAGAGTCGATGATTTGGTATAAAATATAGTTTACTTGTTGCACTGTGGTCATTGCGTAGTCTCATTTGGATAGTGAGGACGTGCATATACACTATGTTATCAAAAGTATCCGGACACCTGACTGAAAATGACTTAAAAGTTCGTGGCACCCTCCATCGGTAATGCTGGAATTCAGTATGGTGTTGGCTCATCTTTAGCCTTGATGACAGCTTCCGCTCTCGCAAGCATACGTTCAATCAGGTGTTATAAGGTTTCTTGGGGAATGGCAGCCCATTCTTCACGGAGTGCTGCACTGATGAGAGGTATCGATGTCGGTGAGAAAGGCCTGGCGCGAAGTCGGCGTTCCAAAGCATACCAAAGGTGTTTTATACAAGTCAGTTCAGGACTGGTTCAAATGGCTCTGAGCACTATGGGACTTAACATCTATGGTCATCAGTCCCCTAGAACTTAGAACTACTTAAACCTAACTAACCTAAGGACATCACACAACACCCAGTCATCACGAGGCAGAGAAAATCCCTGACCCCGCCGGGAATCGAACCCGGGAACCTGGGCGCGGGAAGCGAGAACGCTACCGCACGACCACGAGCTGCGGACAATTCAGGACTCTGTGCAGGCCAGTTTATTACAGGGATGTTATTATTATGTAACCACTTTGCCAAAGGCTGTGAGCTTTGGACAGGAGTCGATCTTGTTGAAAGATGCAATCGCCATCCTCGAATTGCTCTTCAACAGTGGGAAGCAAGAAGGTGCTTAAAACATCAATGTAAGCCTGTGCTGTGATAGTGCCACGCAAAACAACAGGGGTGCAAGCCTTCTCGATGAAAAAGACGAACACACCATAACACCACCGCCTCCGAATTTTACTGTTGGCGCTACACACGCTGGCAGATGAAGTTTACCGGGCATTTGCCATACCCACACCCTGCCCTGTCATCGGATCGCCACATTGTGTACCGTGATTCGTCACTCCGCACAACGTTTTCTCACTGTTCAATCAATCAATCAATCGTTACGCTCCTTACAGCCAGCCAGGCTTTGTTTGGCATTTATCAGCGTGATATGTGGCTTATGAGCAGCCGCTCAACCATGAAATCCAAGTTTTCTCACCCCTAACCTAACTGTCATACTACTTACAGTGGATCGCGATGCAGCTTGGAATTCCTGTGTGATGGTTTGGATAGATGTCTGCCTATTACACATTATGACCCTCTTCAATTGTCAGCAATCTGTCAGTCAACAGACAAGGTCGGCCTGTACGCTTTTGTGCTGTACGTTTCCCTTCACGTTTCCACATCACTATCACATTGGAAACAGTGGACCTAGGGACGTTTAGGAGTGTGGAAATCTCGCGTACGGACATATGACACAAGTGACACCCAATCGCCTGACCATGTTCGAAGTCCGTGAGTTCCGCGGAGCGCCCCATACTGCTGTCTCACAATGTCTGATGACTAGAGAGGTCGCTGATACGGAGTACCTGCAGTAGGTGGCAGCACAATGCACCTAATAAGAAAAAACGTATTTTTTTGGTGGTGTCCGGTTACTTTTGATCACATAGTGTACTTCTAATTTTTAGTTGTTACTATTAAGTCTGCTGTGACCAGTCTTACAGTAATGCCATTGTTTTAACAAGCTATGATATTGTTTTTAATACCAGTGACTGTAATTAATTACAGAGTACATTAAACGACGTGTTGTGAGTTTGCATATTCAGATTTTTCCGTAGTTATTTACGAGTCTTATAGTGGCCTCACACACTATAAGCGCAAGAGCGAGTTCCTTGCAATCTAGATATGTATTTTATAGAAGTGTGGTATTTGTTTATCGCGTGATGGACGAGGTGTGTGAGACTGACAACACTGCGATCTGGCAACACTGTATTGTTCTACTTGTGTAGATCAGTGTGTTCTTTTCTTTCAGATGTTCAGTCCGAGTTTCAACTCTGTACAGCCCTCACGTGAATTTAGAGAGTGCGATCAACGAAGTTGTGTTTTTATTATGTGTTACGAAAACGGAACAGCGGAGTTTAGAGAAGCGTTACAGCATCAAGTTTTGTGTTAAACATGAGCGATTTGCAAGCGTAACCTCTGAAAGGTTTAAACAGGCCTATGAGGAACATTCCTTGTCAAGAGCACAAGTTTTTCGCCGGCACAGATCATTTCTGGATGGCCGAGAACACGTCGAAAATGAACCTCGCTCAGGGAGATCTTCAACTTCAAAAAACGCCGAACATGTGCGTGATCTTGTGAGATTGTTCGTTCAGGAGAAACTGTCAACCAAGTGTTTAAGAATGATCGCCTTGAAAGGCTCAGCAATAGAGTGAGACCGGACATTGAAGACAAGTGGGTGCTGCATTATGGCAAGGCTCCATGTCACACGGACACTTCCTCAAGGAATTTTTCACCACAAAATTCATTCCTGTTATTCCACACCTCCACTATCCACCTGACCCGAGTCCTTGTGACTTTTGTTTCCTGAAAAATGTCTTAAAAGGATGTCATTTTAGGACTCTGTAGAACATTCAAAAGAATGTGACCGACATGTTAAAAAATCGTACCAGTTTACCTGTTGAAGCGTTCCAGCGTTGCTACCAAGACTGAGAACAACGAATCCACCGGTATATAGCTGCTGAAGGGAAATGATATAGGGACCAATATTACCTTTCAGAGGTTCGTGGAAGTTTTTAGAAGTTTTATATGTTAAGGCACTTGCCTGATAAATGTGTCTACAACGTGATAATATAATAAATGTGCATTTAGTTGCAAGTTCCCTGTTTCAAAATCACATGTTTTAGAAGAATGGTAAAATGTTGTCAGGAGGCAAGATTTACGTTCGAGAGAAAAACATTTTCTATGTTCGGAACATTTGAAGGGAAGTTGATTCATTGTGAATTGTGTAAATTGCAAAAGGCTAAAATATGTTACTGTTCCATCTATTTTTCGTCTTCCGAACCATACACGGCAGAATTTAAATTATTTTTGTAAACAGTGGGACCTATAATATATTATTGTAACTGTTGTGAATGACAATTTGCAATTTTTCACAAACGACTTTTATTGAGGTAACTTCACAAGGTTGATGACGGAACAACAAACGAAAAGGTAACAATGACAATGCCAGTAAAAGTGTCCTAATTGAGGCAAATAAAAGTTCACTTCTAATTTTCCACAAAGGTTCGTGGAAACACACACACACACACGCACTAGTAAGAGTCCAATTCAGATACGAAGAAGTAATCTTATGCGGTCGAAGTACACGAGGTCGGCATCCGGAGTGAGCTGAACTTCGGGGCTGGTTCTAGTCCCTAGATATCTGTCTCCAAAAAATGGCTCTGAGCACTACGGGGCTTAGCATCTGAGGTCATCAGTCCCCTAGAACTTAGAACTACTTAAACCTAACTAACCTAAGGACATCACACACATCCATGCCTGAGGCAGGATTCGAACCTGCGACCGTAGCGGTCGCGCAGTTCCAGACTGAAGCGCCTACAACCGCTCGGCCAGCATAGCTGTCTCCAGCCAATCAGTTTTTGGGGTAGTGATACTTCCTGAATGCTGTGGCTCGACCTCCCCCTGCTGGAAGTAGTGCTCGGAATGTCTGTTTCGATTATCTTGTACGAGTATGTAAATAACCGGTATTTACCGTGGTGCTTTTGGTACGCCTTGGACGCAGACAACGGCGTCCTCTGTGGTGTAATATGGGTTGTCAACCCTCAGGGGCTATCTTTGCCCCGGCATAACAGTAACTATAGAACATTAAAGACACTGAAGTGCGTGCGGGATTTTGCGTGTAAGTTTACCACAACAGTGGCCGCTACTCGATTTGTCCGCTATTCACTATGCACCATATCGGGAATGTGCGACCTTGGTTGATACAGGGACAGTTAATGTTGGTTGTGGACGACACTGGAGTTGTCGTCCGATTGTATCCCATATGTGCTTGGTTGGGGACGGATCTGGTGATCGGGCACGCCAAGACAACATGGCGAGCATGTTGGGTTACGGTACCGATATGTGGGTGAGCGTTATCGTGTTGGAAAACACCCCCTGAAATGCTGTTGATGAATGGCAATACAACAGGTCAAACCATCAGACAGACGTACAAATTTGCAGTCAGGGTGCGTGGGATATGATAAGAGTGCTCCTACTGACATACGAAATTGCACCTCAGACCATAACATCAGGTGTAGGTCCAATGTGTCTAACACACAGATAGGTTTGTTACGGGACTTCAACTGGCCTCCTCCTAACATACGGCCGTCACTGTCACCAAGGCCGAACAAGCTTTCATCAGAAAACAAAACAGACCATCCTGCCCTCCAATCTCTTGATATCACTGAAGTGGCAAGTGGCGCTGGTTTGGGATCAGTGGAACGCACGCTACAGAGCGTCTGGCTCGGAACTGTCCTTGAAATAACCAATTTGTAAGAGTTCGTCGTGTCACTGTGGTGCCAACTGACAACTGCTGTTCAAATTGCTGCTGCAGATGCAGTACGATGCGCCAGAGCCATGCGCCGAACTCGATGCTCTTCTTTCTTGGCAGGGAGACGTTGCCGTCCGGAGCCCGGTTTTGTTGCGACCGTAGACTCTTGTGACCACCGCTGCCAGTAATCATCTACAGTGGCTACATTCCTGCCAAGTCTTTCTGCAATATTAGAGAAGGAACAAATAATTACTCGTAGCCCCATTACAGACCTCCTTCAAACTCAGTGATGTGTTGATAGTGACGTCTTTGTCGCCTTAAAGGCATTCTTGAATAGCTCAACTCATCGCGTCCAGTCTCAAACGTAACTAACACTCACGACCGTTACAGAGCGTATTTAAAGCAAATCTAATTTTCATCCTCTCAGTGACGCTACTAGCATTACTTTTCAGATGTAGAAGTATGCCTACTAATTATCGTTTGTGTCGCACAACTCTTTCTTGATGTTGCAATATCTTTCCTTAAGTGCGTACGACATAGTGAAACGCAAACAAGAGCAGAGCTGTTGGAGCTCGTTGAGATTTGAAAAGGCAGCGTTAAAAAATACGAAATTGATTCCATAGCTCTCCAACATCGTCACAGGGTGATGCGAATAACTTCCTGATCATTTTCATTATAATTCAATAGAACTAGCTTGGGTATATGTGAAGAAATATGTGGCAGATAAATACACTACTGGCCATTAAAATTGCTACACCACGAAGATGACGTGCTACAGACGTGAAATTTAACCAACAGGAAGAAGATGCTGTGATATGCAAATGATTAGCTTTCCAGAGCATTCACACACGGTTGGCGCTGGTGACGACACCTACAACGTGATGACATGAGGAATGTTTCCAACCGATTTCTCATACACAAGCAGCAGTTGACCGGCGTTGACTGGTGAAACGTTGGTTCAAAAATGGTTCAAATGGCTCTGAGCACTATGGGACTTAACTTCTGAGGTCATCAGTCCCCTAGAACTCAGAATAACTTAAACCTAACTAACCTAAGGACATCACACACATCCATGCCCGAGGCAGGATTCGAACCTGCGACCGTAGCGGTCGCCTGGTTCCAGACTGTAGCGCCTAGAACCGCTCGGCCGGCCAGCCGTGAAACGTCGTTGTGATGCCTCGTGTAAGGAGGAGAAATGCGTACCATCACGTTTCCGACTTTGAAACAGGTTGGATTGTAGCCTATCGCGATTGCGGTTTATCGTATCGCGACACTGCTGCTCGCATTGGTCGAGATCCAATTACTGTTAGAATATGGAATCGGTGGGTTCAGGAGGGTAATACGGAACGCCGTACTGGATCCCAACGGCCTCGTATCACTAGCAGTCGAGATGACAGGCATCTTATCCGCATGTCTGTAACGGATCGTGCAGCCACGTATCGATACCTGAGTCAACAGATGGGGTCGTTTGCAAGACAACAACCATCTGCACGAACAGTTTGACGACGTTTTCAGTAGCACGGACTATCAGCTCGGAGACCATGGCTGCGGTTACCCTTGTCGCTGCATCACAGACAGGAACGCCTGCGATGGTGAACTTAACGACGAACATTGGTGCACGAATGGCAAAACGTCATTTTTTCGGATGAATCCAGGTTCTGTTTACAGCATCCCGATGTTCGCATCCGTGTTTGGCGACATCGCGATGAACGCACATTGGAAGCGTGTATTCGTCATCGCAATACTGGCGTATCACCCGGCGTGATGGTATGGGGTGCCATTGGTTACACGTCTCTGTCATCTCTTGTTCGCATTGACGGCACTTTGACCAGTGGACGTTACATTTCAGACGTGTTACGACCCGTGGCTCTACCCTTCATTCGATCCCTGCGAAATCCTACATTTCAGCAGGATAATGCACGACCACATGTTCAAGGTCCTGTACGGGCCTTTCTGGATACAGAAAATGTTCGACTGCTGCCCTGGCCAGCACATTCTCCAGATCTGTCACCAATTGAAAACGTCTGGTCAATGGTGGCCAAGCAACTGGCTCATCACAATACGCCAGTCACTACTCTTGATGAACTGTGGTATCGTGTTGAATTTGACTCAATGCACAGTCAAGGCCGTTATTACGGCCAGAGGTGGTTTTTCTGGGTACTGATTTCTCAGGATCTATGCACCCAAATTGCTTGAAAATGTAATCACATCCCAGTTCTAGTATAATATATTTGTCCCATGAATACCCGTTTATCATCTGCATTTCTTCTTGATGTAGCAATTTTAATGGCCAGTAGTGTATAGTACTTTTAAAGTAGCCGACACTGAAAGACTGATCTGTGAAGCAATAGACAAAATCACCGTTGCTGATTGGAAAGAGTGTGAACGTCACACTGACAAGCTGCAAGAAGATTACTGGAAAGGAGTTGTTAGAGAGGAAATAATAAATTCTTTAACTGTCAGTCTAGCACCCACATCCAGTGACTCCAGTTCTGAAGGCAGTGACAGAGAAAATCTGAAAAAGTATGTGAATGGAATATAAGTTTATCTGGTAATTTTCATGCAACGTTTACTCTCTTGTCAATCTGTCTGCACAGTAGAAAATAGTTCAGAGCATTACCCATTGTATATTAGAAATTTTAGTTTATTTACACTATGTGATCAATTGTATCCGGACACCACCAAAAACTTACGTTTTTCATATTAGGTGCATTGTACTGCAACCTACTGCCAGGAACTCCATATCAGCGACCTCAGTAGTCATTAGACATCATGAGAGAGCAGAATGTGGCGCTCCGCGGAACTCACGGACTTCGAACGTGGTCGGGTGATTGGGTGTCAATTGTGTCATACGTCTGTACGCGAGATTTCCACACTCCTAAACATCCGTAGGTCCACTGTTTCCGATGTGATAGTGAAGTGGAAACGTGAAGGGACGCGTACAGCATAAAAGCGCACAGGCCGACCTCGTCTGTTGACTGACAGAGACCGCCAACAGTTGAAGAGAGTCGTAATGTGTAATAGGCAGACATCTATCCAGACAATCACACAGGAATTCCAAACTGCATCAGGATCCACTGCAAGTACTATGACAGTTAGGCGAGAGGTGAGGATACTTGGATTTCATCGTCGAGCGGTTGCTCATAAGCCACACATCACGCCGGTAAATGCCAAACGACGTCTCGCTTGGTGTAAGGGGCGTAAACATTGGAGGACCTCATTTGGAGGACTAGTTTCAGTCCCAGACGACTGTACTGCTTCATCTTCGAAAGTAAACTGATTTAGAACTGCATAATAGTGTATTTCGTTGTCAAATATCTTTTTCCACAATCTGATATACAAAGCCCTGTATCACTTGACATTTCATCGAGTACTCCCATTAGCATTTCGACATTTAATTGATTTGCTTTGAATTTTCTAGGCTTTGGAAGAGTGCAAATATCTGGAAACCACTGTTTTGATGCAAGATGATGCAACACCCCATGTCGCTCGCCCAGTGAAAGATCTGTGTAATGTAAACTTCCACGAACGTATTATCTCCAGAAGTTTTCCAGATGCATGTCCTGCAAGATCACCTGATTTGAATCGGTGTGACTTTGGCTCTGCCTGATCTGAAGGCCGGTGTGCTGGAACACGTTCCTCACATTCCGGCAGAACTGGTGCTAGCAACTGTTGATCACGTCGTTTTACGAATGCTGCATCTCGTCGACGTCTCCAGAGCGCATACTGAACATATTGTGTAAGCGGCGGTTAATAATAAAATCAACATTATGCCTTTCTCATTTGTCTGAGCTTTTCTGCACACGTCCCCTTCCTAATGCATTACATATGGAAATATTTCTATACGTCCTTCAGCGCCGGATTTGCACCTGGTGGCCAAAACTGGAAGTAATGCTTTCTCCAACGTAAATCGATTCCGCGTTAACGCAGGAGAATATCTTCGAAGTTTCGTTGTCATACGATAATTACAGCACTCACTTAAATTATAACACGCAGTACTTGAGTACTGCTCATCAGTGTGGGATCCGTACCAGGTCGGGTTGACAGAGGAGATAGAGAAGATACAAAGAAGAGCGGCGCGTTTCGTCACAGGGTTATTTGGTAAGCGTGACAGCGTTACGGAGATGTTTAGCAAACTCAAGTGGCAGACTGCAAGAGAGGCGCTCTGCATCGCGGTGTAGCTTGCTGTCCAGGTTTCGAGAGGGTGCGTTTCTGGATGAGGTATCGAATATATTGCTTCCCCCTACTTATACCTTCCGAGAAGATCACGAATGTAAAATTAGAGAGATTCGAGCGCGCACGGAGGCTTTCCGGCAGTCGTTCTTCCCGCGAACCATACGGGACTGGAACAGGAAAGGGAGGTAATGACAGTGGCACGTAAAGTGCCCTCCGCCACGCACCGTTGGGTGACTCTTGAAACTTTAGTTGAAAGATGGGTTCACATTGAAACTAGTTGCCCAAGTCCAGTACGAGTACACAACGGTTCATCAAATGGTTCAAATGGCTCTAAGCACTATGGGAATAACATCTGAGGTCATCAGTCCCATAGACTAAGAACTACTTAAACCTAACTAACCTAAGGACATCACACACATCCATGCCCGAGGCAGGATCCGAACCTGCGACCGTAGCAGCAGCGCGGTTCCGTACTGAAGCGCCTAGAACCGCTCGGCCACAGAGGCCGGCACAACGGTTCATCAACAGCAGCTGAATCACTTGCAGTGGCAAATAAATTCTCGATGATATGTTATGTATTTGAATTAAATGACATGTAGGTACTGCGAAATTTATGTTAGTGGCTGACTGTACTGTGTATACATCATTCTAATAAATAAAACTACACGTTGGTCTTGCCAAAAGGCGAGAAACGATTTCCTCTTCTGTAAAAAGCCCACACTCTTTTATAGCCACTCTGAGTCATCACCGCAGTATCCTATCCTGTGGTGTCGTGTCTGAGTTCTCAAGTGATAGTGTAAACTGTTGGGATGCGCCGCCGGCCACCGCGCCGTTGCGGTCTGATCTTCCCGATGTGCGCATCCGGGATTGCAACAGTTTTCGGCGGCAGAAAATATTCCAGATCCGTTAGCAAAGACTGACGTTATTCTGTTCGTGCATTGCTGTGTCAAGTAGTTGCAGATAATGAAAAGATGCTACGACCAGGTGCCAAAGAACCTGCTGTCGTTTCTTATGCTAATCCATTGTTGATTTTCCGGAGAAAGAAGATGGTATTATCACAGTCTAACATAACAGTCGCGACACTTCGTCTCGATTTTGTTGCCTACCGCGCCAGCAGCGTCCCAAGTGGCCAGTAACTTAAACTGTGAGTTCGGCGCGATTCGGAAAGCGAATAGTGGTTGTTTATTTTGATTTCTACAATGATTTTTACAAGCGGGAGCGTTTGTAGCTCAATAAATTGTAGCAACAACAGGAAGAAGACACCACAGCTGTCTTTTTTAGGTTTCCTGATGATCCTGAGAGGTATATACCATCACGTTACTAAACTGTATCGTCAGGATTCACTTGCAAACCACATGTGTACTAATGATTGTTTCCTTTTAGGAGCAGCAAATAGCTAGTTAATAGCAGACGAGAAGATCTTATGAAAAAAAAGACCCAGTTTTCCTGTATAATAATTAGGTTTTGTTCGCTACATTTTGAACAAAACCAGTTCATGAACGCAGACGATAATAAACTCGTGTGGAATGCAGTACCCACTGTTTGACATTCCAAATAAGCCACCTCAACTGACGAAGAGGAAACTGCCACAAAGATTCGACAATCCATCTAAAGATGTAAAATAATCCTATAACACAGAAGCAGCCAGTTCAGCTCTCCATGTACCAGTGCCGGATTCGTGTGACTCGTCAACACAGACCTGCTTTGACGATGAAGTGGTTAGATTAAGTGCAGTTATTCGTGTCTTACAAAAGCGTAATGTTTGGTATGTGTTTCATTCACTTCTGTTGTTACTCAATTTTCCTTGCTTCCTTCGTGTGATGACTTTTGTTAGCACCTCGTTCACTGACAGATTGTTTGAAAATTATTCAAATATTTTGTTTTGCATGAAATGTAATGTAGTCAGCTCAATGTTTTCAACATATTTCACCCACTATTTGGCAGCTGCTTGACACACTTAAAATAATACGAAGATTAATGTCGTACTTGTGGCAACAGGCGACAATGACAAAGACAGTAGGCCTACAGAACGATAAATGAGCTGTCGATCGCTTTTGCATGTAGAGGTACATGTCTGTGCTTCTTACGTGTGAATCTGTGTGTTTATATTCTTTTGATATCAACGAGGTAAGGTGCAATTCTATCCAACGCCACAAGTGTTTCTTCACGAATGTGTTGTAGCTTGCCACTCGATTCATGTTTTTTGTCCATACTTGCGCTTATTTTACAATCATTTTTAGACACATATATGCCTTCTGATACTACACAAACCCTTGGAGACAAGACAATAACTCAAATATTTCGTAAATTACGTAGGAAATGGATACAAAACAAACATTATTCTTACGACGCGTCTGATGTTCAACTTACTCGCCGCTTGGAGCGCTAGTGTCGCTCTATCTGTCGAACGGTAACAACTTTCACAGCAGTGAGTGTCGCGACTGTTATGTTAGACTGCGGTATTATGTTTGTGTTGGATTATCGACAAATAAATATTGTCATTATACCAAAGACTGAGAGACCCTTAACGCTGGATGAACTTTGACAAAAAATTCATGGAGTCAGTGTTCTGTAACCTACTGATTTGAGAGCAATTTATTGGAAAATTGAATTTCATTCCACATATCGAAAAAAGACGGTATTTTTGTGTTATGGCTCTTATTTCTGATTCCGTAACCTGCCTTTTGGTCTTAATGTGAACTCGACTTATTTTATTAGACTTTCCAACAGCAGTTTGCCTGTTGATTTAAGGAAGAGGATAACGTCTTTATGGCAGAGAACAGTTGGGAGAATCATAATCCGGTGCTATGTATTTGAGGTTTTGGATTGACTGTTAATTTCGAGAAATCGGAATCTAGTAGGAGACAAGTGGCGTTTCCTGGACATCTTGTGACTGCTTCAGAAATTCAGCCTGATCCAGACAATATTGAAGATATTCATGATTTTGCACACTTAACATCCGTTGTTCAAAGAGCGAGATGTAATCCTGTGCTCACAGAGAGCATCGGTATCTCAATTGTCCACCCGCGAGATGGTACAGCATTCGCTACCATCCCACTGTGTCTACACTGAAGTGAAAAAAGTCATGCGATACCTTCTAATACAGTGTCGGGCCTCCTTTTGCTAAAAAATGGTTCAAATGGCTCTGAGCCCTATGGGACGTAACATCTGAGGTCATCAGTACCCTAGACTTGTTGTTGTTGTGGTCTTCACTCCTGAGACTGGTTTGATGCAGCTCTCCATGCTACTCTATCCTGTGCAAGCTCCTTCATCTCCCAGTACCTACTGCAACCTACATCCTTCTCAATCTGCTTAGTTAGTGTATTCATCTCTTGGTCTCCCTCTACGATTTTTACCCTCCACACTGCCCTCCAATGCTAAATTTGTGATCCCTTGATGCCTCAGGACATGTCCTACCAACCGATCCCTTCTTCTAGTCAAGTTGTGCCACAAACCTCTCTTCTCCCCAATCCTATTCAATACCTCCTCATTAGTTACGTGATCTACCCACCTAATCTTCAACATTCTTCTGTAGCACCACATTTCGAAAGCTTCTATTCTCTTCCTGTCCAAACTATTTATTGTCCATGTTTCACTTCCATACATGGCTACACTCCATACAAATACTTTCAGAAACGACTTCCTGACACTTAAATCTATACTCGATGTTAACAAGTTTCTCTTCTTCAGAAACGCTTTCCTTGCCATTGCCAGTCTACATTTTATATCTTCTCTACTTCGACCATCATCAGTTATTTTGCTCCCTAAATAGCAAAACTCATTTACTACTTTACGCGTCTCATTTCCTAATCTAATTCCCGCAGCATCACCCGATTTAATTCGGCTACATTCCATTATCCTCGTTTTGCTTTTGTTGATGTTCATCTTAAATCCTCCTTTCAAGACACTGTCCATTCCGTTCAGCTGCTCTTTCAGGTCCTTTGCTGTCTCCGACAGAATTACAATATCATCGGCGAACCTTAAAGTTTTTATTTCTTCTCCATGGATTTTAATTTCTACTCCGAATTTTTCTTTTGTTTCCTTTACTGCTTGCTCAATATCAGATTGAATAACATCTTGGATAGGCTCTAACCCTGTCTTACTCCCTTCCCAACCACTGCTTCCCTTTCATGCCCCTCGAATCTTATAACCGCCATCTGGTTTCTGTACAAATTGTAAATAGCCTTTCGCTCCCTGTATTTTACCCCTGCCACCTTTAGAATTTGAAACAGAGTGTCCCAGGCAACATTGTCAAAAGCTTTCTCTAAGTCTACAAATGCTAGAAACGTAGGTTTGCCTTTCCTTAATCTTTCTTCTAAGATAAGTTGTAAGGTCAGTATTGCCTCACGTGTTCCAACATTTTTACGGAATCCAAACTGATCTTCCCCGAGGTCAGCTACCAGATTTTCCATTCGTCTGTAAATAATTCGCGTTAGTATTTTGCAGCTGTGACTTATTAAACTGATTGTTCGGTAATTTTCACATCTGTCAACACCTGTTTTCTTTGCGATTGGAATTATTATATTCTTCTTGAAGTCGGAGGGTATTTCTCCTGTCTCGTACATCTTGCTCGCCAGATGGTAGAGTTTTGTCAGGATTGGCTCTCCCAAGGCCGTCAGTAGTTCTAATGGAGTGTTGTCTATTCCCGGGGCCTTCTTTCGACTCAGGTCTTTCAGTGCTCTGTCAGACTCTTCACGCAGTATCGTATCTCCAATTTCATCTACATCCTCTTCCATTTCCATAATATTGTCCTCAAGTACATCGCCCTTGTATAGACCTTCTATATACTCCTTCCACCTTTCTGCTTTTCCGTCTTTGCTTAGAACTGGGTTTCCATCTGAGCTCTTGATATTCATACAAGTGGCTCTCTTTTCCCCAAAGGTCTCTTTAATTTTCCTGTAGGCTGTATCTATCTTACCCCTAGTGAGATAAGCCTCTACATCCTTACATTTGTCCTCTAGCCATGCCTGCTTAGCCATTTTGCACTTCCTGTCTATCTCATTTTCGAGACGTTTGTATTCCTTTTTGCCTGCTTCATTTACTGCATTTTTATATTTTCTCCTTTCATCAATTAAATTCAATATTTCTTCTGTTACCCAAGGATTTCTGCTAGCCCTCATCTTTTTACCTACTTGATCCTCTGCTGCCTTCACTATTTCATCCCTCAAAGCTACCCATTCTTCTACTGTATTTCTTTCCCCCATTCCTGTCAATTGTTCCCTTATGCTCTCCCTGAAACTCTGTACAACCTCTGGTTTTTTCAGTTTATCCAGGTCCCATCTCCTTAAATTTCCACCTTTTTGCAATTTCTTCAGTTTTAATCTACAGTTCATAACCAATAGATTGTGGTCAGAGTCCACATCTGCCCCTGGAAATGTCCTACAATTTAAAACCTGGTTCCTAAATCTCTGTCTTACCATTATATAATCTATCTGATACCTTTTAGTATCTCCAGAATTCTTCCATGTATACAACCTTCTTTTATGATTCTTGAACCAAGTGTTAGCTATGATTAAGTTATGCTCTGTGCAAAATTCTACCAGGCGGCTTCCTCTTTCATTTCTTAGCCCCAATCCATATTCACCTACTATGTTTCCTTCTCTCCCTTTTCCTACTGTCGAATTCCAGTCACCCATGACTATTAAATTTTCGTCTCCCTTCACTACCTGAATAATTTCTTTTATCTCATCATACATTTCTTCAATTTCTTCGTCATCTGCAGAGCTAGTTGGCATATAAACTTGTATTACTGTAGTAGGCATGGGCTTCGTGTCTATCTTGGCCACTATAATACGTTCACTATGCTGTTTGTAGTAGCTTACCCGCACTCCTGTTTTTTTATTCATTATTAAACCTACTCCTGCATTACCCCTATTTGATTTTGTATTTATAGCCCTGTATTCACCTGACCAGAAGTCTTGTTCCTCCTGCCACCGAACTTCACTAATTCACACTATATCTAACTTTAACCTATCCATTTCCCTTTTTAAATTTTCTAACCACCCTAGACTTAGAACTACTTGAACCTAACTAACCTAAGGACGTCACACACATCCATGCCCGAGGCAGGATTCGAACCTGCGACCGTAGCAGCAGCGCGGTTCCGAACTGAGGCGCCTAGAACCACTCGGCCACAGCGTCCGGCCCTCCTTTTTCGCAGCGTAGTGCAGCAGCTCGGCGTGGTATGGACTCAACAAGTCATTGGAAGTCTCTAGCAGGAATACTGAAGCATGCTGCCTCTGTAGCGAATATGTTGCCAGTACAGGATTTTTTGCAAGAAGTGACCCCTCAATTATGTTACATAAATGTTTGATGGGATTCATGTAAGGCGATCTGGGTGCCAAATCATGACCTCGAATTGTCCAGACTGTTATTCAAACCAATGGCGAATAATTGTGGCCCGGTGACATGACACCGTTGTTTGGGAACAAGAAGTCGATGAATAGTTGCAAATGGTCTCAAAGTAGGCGAACATCATCATTTGTGCTTCGGTTCCGTTGGACCATATCCCATATAAACACAGCCCCCGTTAGTATGGAGCCACCACCAGCTTGCACAGCCGGTCGTTGTGGCCACGCGGTTCTAGGCCCTTCAGTCTGCAAACGGGCTGCTGCTACGGTCACAGGTTCCAATCCTGCCTCGGGCATGGATGTGTGTGATGTCCTTAGGTTGTTTAGGTTTAAGTAGTTTTAAGTCTAGGGGACTGATGACCTAAGATGTTAAGTCCCATAGTGCTTAGAGCCATTTGAACCAGCTTGCACAGCGCCTTGTTGACAACCTGGGTCCATGGCTTCATGAGTCTGCTCCACACTCCAACCATATCATCAGCTCTTAACAACTGAAATCGTGACTCATCTCACCAGGCCACGGTTTTTCAGTTGTTTTGGTTCCAACCGCTATGGCTACGAGCTCAGTAGAGGTGTTGACCCTACGACTCATCTTAGAAGAAAGATTAAGAAAAGGCAAACCTACGTATCTAGCATTTGTAGACTTAGAGAAAGCTTTTGACAATGTTGACTGGAATACTCTCTTTCAAATTCTGGAGGTGGTAGGGGTAAAATACAGGGAGCGAAAGGCTATTTACAATTTGTACAGAAAGCAGATGGCAGTTGTAAGAGTCGAGGGGCATGAAAGGGAAGCAGTGATTGGGAAGGGAGTGAGACAGGGTTAGAGCCTATCCCAGATGTTATCCAATCTGATATTGAGCAAGCAGTAAAGGAAACAAAAGAAAAATTCGGAGTAGAAATTAAAATCCATGGAGAAAAAATAAAAACTAAGGTTCGCCGATGATATTGTAATTCTGTCAGAGACAGCAAAGGACCTGAAAGAGCAGCTGAACGGAATGGACAGTGTCTTGAAAGGAGGATTTAAGATGAACATCAACAAAGGCAAAACGAGGATAATGGAATGTAGCCGAATTAAATCGGGTGATGCTGCGGGAATTAGATTAGGAAATGAGACGCGTAAAGTAGTAAATGAGTTTTGCTATTTAGGGAGCAAAATAACTGATGATGGTCGCAGTAGAGAGGATATAAAATGTAGACTGGCAATGGCAAGGAAAGCGTTTCTGAAGAAGAAAAATTTGTTTACATCGAGTATAGATTTGTGTGTCAGGAAGTCGTTTCTGAAAGTATTTGTATAGAGTGTAGCCATGTATGGAAATGAAACGTGGACGATAAATAGTTTAGACAAGAAGGGAATAGAAGCTTTCGAAATGTGCTGCTACAGAAGATTAGATGGGTAGATCACATAACTAATGAGGAGGTATTGAATAGAATTGGAGAGAAGAGGAATTTATGGCACAACTTGACTAGAAGAAGGGATCGGTTGGTGGGGCATATTTTGAGGCATCAAGGGATCACCAGTTTAGTATTGGAGGGCAGCGTGGAGGGTAAAAATCGTAGAGGGAGACCAAGAGATGAATACACTAGATTCAGAAGGATGTAGGTTGCAGTAACTCAGGGATTAACAACTGGCCGGTTTTGAGCGCGAGTACTCGCGTCTGCTCAGGCACGTGCCCGCGAGCAGGTGCAAGGTCGCGGAGTAGGGAGGGAGGGGAGGGAGGGGAAATGCGCGCGCCCGTTTGAATGTGATCTCGCGTTCTTAGCAGATTTAACTAGCCATCTGAATGCTTTGAACATTTTATTACAAGGTAAAGATATGCTAATTACTCATTTCATAGATCGATTACGAGCTTTTAAAACGAAATTGACACTTTGGGTGAGTCAGCTGGAAACAGGAAACCCAGCTCATTTTCCTAAATTATCATCCATGCAAGATGTTCACAAAGACTGAACGTTATTCACATAGTTTAGTTGATCTGCGCTTTCAAGATCTGACAGCACTAGACAGTGATTTTTATCTGTTCTCTCCATATTCAGCGAATATTTAAGAGATTCGTCCTGAGCTGCAGCAAGAAATTATTGACCTGCAGTGTGACACAGAATACAGAGACAGAATGAGATTTTCACTCTGCAGCGGAGTGTGCGCTGATATGAAACTTCCTGGCAGATTAAAACTGTGTGCCCGACCGAGACTCGAACTCGGGACCTTTGCCTTTCGCGGGCAAGTGCTCTACCATCTGAGCTACCGAAGCACGACTCACGCCCGGTACTCACAGCTGTACTTCTGCCAGTATCTCGTCTCCTACCTTCCAAACTTTACAGAAGCTCTCGGTTCGCAGGAAGTTTCAATATAGAGAAATATTTCAGTACAAGAAAAACATTTTGGAATTCTACAGACACTTCCCTCAGGATAGATTTCCTCGTTTGCACAAACTGGCGGCTACAATAATATCAATGTTCGGTTCCACGTATGTTTGTGAACAACTGTTCTCTGCAATGAAATGTAACAAGACGCGCCTGAGAAACGAATTGTCTAATCGAAATTTAAACTGCACCCTGCGCCTAAAATGCACAAGAACAATTACTCCGAACATAGACGCAATTGTAAAGGGCAAAAAGTACAAGATAACCGAGAATCCCTCACTTCAGTGACACCTTTTATTGTGTAACAGTTCACAAATTAATGCGAATTTAGAGGCATACACTAAGCTAATAAAATTATGTGGCATGTGTACATTCTCCTTTATTTGTTTCATTTGTCGCAGTAATAATTCGTGAGTGCTATCCCTGCAGGTGGCCGCGGATTTACATTGACTGGCGGCAGCTGTTGTGTGCCCGACGTGACTTTCCCCACTCTCCGCTCTGGTCCGGTAGTGGGGGTAGCGTGCTCGCGCTGCTCCGTGCTCGCGCCTTACTGCTCACAGCTTGCTCCGCGAGCACGTATGTTGTGAAGCCCTGCAGTAGGTACTGGGAGATGAAGAGGTTCCAACCGTTATGGCTACGAGCTCAGTAGAGGCGCTGCAGGCAATGTCTTGCTGTTTGCAAAGGAACTCGCATCGGTCGTCTGCTGCCATAGCACGTTAACGCCAAATTTCGCCGCCCTCCTCTAATGGATACTTTCATAGTATGTTCCACAACTATTTATACGGTTATTTCACTCAATGTTGCTTGTATGTTAGCCTTGACAACCCAACGCAGTCGCCCTTTCTGTCGGTCATTAAGTGCAGATCGTCAGCCACTGCATTGTTCATGGCGAGAGATAATGCCTGAAATTTTGTACTGTCGGCACACTCATGACAGTGTGGATCTCGGAATACTGAATTCCCTAATGATTTCCGGAATGGAATATCTCATGTGTCTAGCTCCAACTACCATTCCAAGTAAAGTCTGTTATTTCCCGTCATGCGGCCATAATGACGTCGGAAACCCTTTCACTTAAATCATCTGAGTACAAATGCACTGTCCTGTTATACCTTGTGTACGCGATCCTACTGCGATCTGTATACAGTATGTGGATATTGCTATCCCATGACTTTTGTAATGTATTTTTGTCGTTGTTGCGAATAGACCTTGAAGTAACAGATCCTTTTTGCGCGTGATCTGTCTATAAAGGAGGTCACACTCACGTTTATAAATGTTGCCAGTACGTTACAAGGTGTAATAGTGACACTGTGGTGTGAATCGAAATATTTTCTTTCACGTTACAAGGTGAAAGCATCTGGTCCATCTGAATATTTCTACACTCCTGGAAATTGAAATAAGAACACCGTGAATTCATTGTCCCAGGAAGGGGAAACCTTATTGACACATTCCTGGGGTCAGATACATCACATGATCACACTGACAGAACCACAGGCACATAGACACAGGCAACAGAGCATGCACAATGTCGGCACTAGTACAGTGTATATCCACCTTTCGCAGCAATGCAGGCTGCTATTCTCCCATGGAGACGATCGTAGAGATGCTGGATGTAGTCCTGTGGAACGGCTTGCCATGCCATTTCCACCTGGCGCCTCAGTTGGACCAGCGTTCGTGCTGGACGTGCAGACCGCGTGAGACGACGCTTCATCCAGTCCCAAACATGCTCAATGGGGGACAGATCCAGAGATCTTGCTGGCCAGGGTAGTTGACTTACACCTTCTAGAGCACGTTGGGTGGCACGGGATACATGCGGACGTGCATTGTCCTGTTGGAACAGCAAGTTCCCTTGCTGGTCTAGGAATGGTAGAACGATGGGTTCGATGACGGTTTGGATGTACCGTGCACTATTCAGTGTCCCCTCGACGATCACCAGTGGTGTACGGCCAGTGTAGGAGATCGCTCCCCACACCATGATGCCGGGTGTTGGCCCTGTGTGCCTCGGTCGTATGCAGTCCTGATTGTGGCGCTCACCTGCACGGCGCCAAACACGCATACGACCATCATTGGCACCAAGGCAGAAGCGACTCTCATCGCTGAAGACGACACGTCTCCATTCGTCCCTCCATTCACGCCTGTCGCGACACCACTGGAGGCGGGCTGCACGATGTTGGGGCGTGAGCGGAAGACGGCCTAACGGTGTGCGGGACCGTAGCCCAGCTTCATGGAGACGGTTGCGAATGGTCCTCGCCGATACCCCAGGAGCAACAGTGTCCCTAATTTGCTGGGAAGTGGCGGTGCGGTCCCCTACGGCACTGCGTAGGATCCTACGGTCTTGGCGTGCATCCGTGCGTCGCTGCGGTCCGGTCCCAGGTCGACGGGCACGTGCACCTTCCGCCGACCACTGGCGACAACATCGATGTACTGTGGAGACCTCACGCCCCACGTGTTGAGCAATTCGGCGGTACGTCCACCCGGCCTCCCGCATGCCCACTATACGCCCTCGCTCAAAGTCCGTCAACTGCACATACGGTTAACGTCCACGCTGTCGCGGCATGCTACCAGTGTTAAAGACTGCGATGGAGCTCCGTATGCCACGGCAAACTGGCTGACACTGACGGCGGCGGTGCACAAATGCTGCGCAGCTAGCGCCATTCGACGGCCAACACCGCGGTTCCTGGTGTGTCCGCTGTGCCGTGCGTGTGATCATTGCTTGTACAGCCCTCTCGCAGTGTCCGGAGCAAGTATGGTGGGTCTGACACACCGGTGTCAGTTTGTTCTTTTTTCCATTTCCAGGAGTGTATTAAACAGTGGTCACACAGATTAATAATTATCCTGCGGTCAAAATTTTGCAGGAAACGGAATATTTTCAGCACACTTTACTGAAGTCACCTGTCTTATGTATTCAGATCGGTTCAAGAAAAAGGTGTAGGAGGCTTTCAGTCACTCTGAAGTTCTGTAGATCGTGTGTAACTGGTATCAGATGTCTCGTGACCCTTGTAAGTTCGCTGCTCTCACAGCTCCACCCAGTGTCAATGTGCACATACAAACACAGTGGCGAGAGTAGTAGGGCAAAGAGAGCGTCACATCACTCTGCACTATTGTCACATTTTCTGGGCGGAAAGGAATGTCGGCCCCAGCACGAATCCGCCTGGTGAATCTGTGTCGAGGTCCGGTGAACTGGCCAGTCTGTGGATGGTGTTTAGGCGGTTTTTCATCTGCCTTGGCGAATGTGGGCTGGTTCCCCTTATTCCACCTCAGTTACACTATGTCGACGATTGCTGTGCAAACAAGTTCTCCACATACACATGCACCACAATTACTGTACCATGCAAACATAGGGGTTACACTCGTCTCATGTGAGACGTTCCCTGGTGGGGTCCACTGGGGGATGAACCGCACAATAACCCTGGGTTCGGTGTGGGGCGGCAGAGGGGTGAAGTGGACTGCGGTAGTCGTCGGGGGGCTGTGGACCACTGCAGCTGCGGCGGGGACGGAGCCTCTCCGTCGTTTCTAGTTCCCCGGTTAACATACAATACATACAATTGTCAGATTTACTGAAGATGGCGGATCCAAAATTGCGGCCATAGATGTGGCAACATCACAGTGACGTGATGGCAGGAAATTCAAATTTTGGAAGGAAAATAGGCCAATTGGGCTACCTACACTAAACCTCCTAACTCCCAACTCCTCCCCTCCCAGTCCCCCTCCCCTCCTCCATCTTGAAATTGGTGGGAAAAGTACTCAGACTGTACTGGGCTGCTGGACAGGATGGACATAAGTCTTTATTTTGTATGCATTATTTATTTCAACAGTTTGAGTTGTCATTGACAGCAACTCCTTCCAGTGTGTTCACTATGAGCTATGAGGTCCAGAGTCCAACAGACCTAGTTTACAATACCACCACCACAGGGTGTTGATCCCCCCCTCATCTGCCCACCTCTGATGTAACCAAAGATGGTTGTCTGAGGAAAAATGGTGGGAAATTCGGTCAGTCTGTGTCTAGCTGCTGGACTGGGGAATGGACATAGTTGTTTACTGTGCATACTCTGTGTTCAGTGAATGGGATGTCTGTGCTGGAGAAGGAGGAGTTTAATTGGTATCTTAGCTTTATACACGTAGCTGAGGACTGTGTCGATGACCACCTGCATGATGCTTGGAAAGCAATGATATTTGGTGAATGTATGAAGAAGACAATCGCACATCATAAAATAATGTAGATGCAGCAGGATGGGGCTACGTAACACTTCACAGCTCATGCTGATAAATGTGCGCGCTGTAACTGTAGATCATTCGATAAAAGTCCAGTCAGTCTTCCAAAGCAAAAGAGGCAAGACGTTCACCCCAGAGTCTCTACATCTGCTTGGAGAGAGGCCATCCACTGCAGTCATGGTACCGCCATATGGTAGTCTCAGGGGCAGCCACAAAGTAAGAACTCCCCATCACTTAGGAAATACCCACAGCTTCCCTCCTTCCCATCCCTGGCACATGGATACTCTGTCATTTAACACAAACTGCTTTGGGAGTAATTAAATCTGGTGTTTAAGCAATGTGTGGAATACTGTCATATACAAACAGAATTCGAAGTACTGTCATACAGACGTACAGACGAGAAAAATAGCCGGAATTTTCGGTGAATTTTCGATGTCCTACAGCTGCTGATCTGGAAATACTCTAAAGCCACAATGGCGGGTGAGGAGCAGCTTTTTTTTGTTTTGGTTTTAGGGCGCAAAACTGATATGGTCATTAGCGCCCGGTCTGTGACTTAGGAAACAGTAAAAAACCGAAAATGGAAACCAGCAGCAATGGGAACGAAAGTCATAAAATTGGAGAAACTAAAAGCAGAAGGAAGGCTTAAAAATCCACTACAGAAAGGGGTTGGTTGTCCCCAAAAAAAGTTTTAAATGACTGACGTCATTTCACTGGCACTAATGAACTCTAGAACGCGATCGGCCGAGCGCGTGTCATCTGCTAAAATTGACGATATATCAGGCGACAGCTGTAGACGGGCGCGTAACGGATTAAAATAGGGGCACTCAATTAAAAGGTGTCTTACCGTTCACAGCTGAGAGCAGTGGGGACAGAGTGGGGGAGGTTCGCCGCTTAAAAGATGTCGATTGCTAAAAAGACAGTGCCCTATCCGGAGTCTAATTAAAATTACCTCCTCCCGACGACGAGGTCCAAGCACAAGGAAGAGTTTTCACGTCCCGCAATTTATTTTGGGGAAGTGTCGACCAATGGGCGTGCCATAAATGAACAACACGACGACATAAAACGCTCCGTAGATCGGCGAAGGGAATCGATTGAATAGCTGGCCGAAGAAGAGAGACTACAACCTTGGCTGCAATATCGGTCGCCTCATTTCCGCAGATACCAACGTGTCCCGGGAGCCAGAGGAACGCCACCGAGACGTCCCCCAGGTGGAGCAAGCGCAGACAGTCCTGAATCCGGTGGACCAGAGGGTGCACAGGGTAAAGAGCTTGGAGACTGAGGAGAGAGCTGAAAGAATATGAGCAGATAACGTACTGTATCCACCAATGGCGGCGGATGTAGTGGACAGCCTGGAGAACAGCGTAAAGCTCCGCAGTATAAACCGAACGCTGGTCGGGAAGCCGAAAGTGATTTGGGGTGTCGCCAACAATATAGGCACTCCCTACACCTAACGATGTTTTCGAGCCGTCGGTGTAAATAAATGTGGCGTCCGTCATTTGTGCACATAGAGCAGCAAATGCCCGAAGATAAACAAGTGAAGGGGTACCATCCTTGGGAAATCGACAAAGGTCTCGGAGCAGGCAGATCCGGGGACGGAGCAGAGGCGGTGCTGTACCCCAAGTTGTCAAGTAGGTTTTAGGAAAGCGGAAGGAAAGAGAATGGAGCAGTTGACGGAAGCGGACTCCCGGTGGTAGTAGGGAGGAGGGGTGGCCTGCATACCCTACATCAAAGGAGGCGTCGAAAAAAATGTCATGGGCTGGATTAGCAGGCATGGAAGACAGATGGCTAGCATAACGACTCAGAAGGACTGCTCGCCGATTGGACAGCGGAGGTTCAGCAGTCTCAGCATAAAGGCTTTCCACAGGGCTGGTGTAAAAAGCTCCAGACACTAAACGTAATCCACGGTGGAGGATAGAGTCGAGACGCCGAGGAATAGACGGCCGAGCGGTAGCGTTCTCGCTTCCCGAGCACGGGGTCCCGGGTTCGATTCCCGGCGGGGTCAGGGATTTTCACCTGCCTCGAGATGACTGGGTGTCTGTGTTGTCCTCATCATTTCATCATCATCCAGGAAAGTGGCGAAATTGGACTGAGCAAAGATTAAGTAATTGTACGGGCGCTGATAACCACGCAGTTGAGCGCCCCACAAACCAAACATCATCATCAATAGACGGCCGAGCAGAGGAGTAGACTATGCTTCCATAGTCCAATTTCGAGCGCACTAAGGCGCGACAGAGGCGGAGAAGGACCACTCGGTCCGCTCCCCAGGAGGTACCATTCAGGACACGGAGGGTGTTGAGGGATCGCAGACAGCGAGCCGAAAGATAGGAAACGTGGGAGGACCAGCACAGTTTTCTGTCAAACATAAGACCCAAGAATTTAGCGACGTCTGAAAACGGAAGGGTGACAGGACCTAGATGTAAGGAGGGCGGAAGAAACTCCTTACATCGCCAAAAATTTACACAAACGGTCTTACTGGGAGAAAAACGGAAGCCGATGTCGATGCTCCATGAGTGGAGGCGATCGAGACATCCTTGAAGACGTCGTTCAAGAAGGCTGGTCCGTTGAGAGCTGTAGTAGATCGCAAAATCGTCCACAAAGAGGGAGCCCAAGACATCAGGAAGGAGACAATCCATAATTGGATTGATGGCAATGGCAAACAGTACAACACTCAGCACGGAGCCCTGGGGTACCCCGTTTTCTTGGGAGAAAGCACGGGAGAGAGTAGTGTTCACCCGCACCCTAAATGTGCGCTCTGCCATAAATCCGCGAAGAAAAAGGGGCAGCCGACCTCGAAAGCCCCAAGAGAACAGTGTGCGGAGGATGCCTGTCCTCCAACAGGTGTCGTATGCTCTCTCCAGATCAAAAAATATTGCTACTGTTTGGCGCTTCCGGAGAAAATTGTTCATGATATAAGTGGAGAGAGCAACAACATGGTCAACTGCAGAACGATGCTTTCGGAATCCGCATTGGGCAGGTGTTAAAAGACTGCGGGATTCCAGCCACCAAGCTAAACGCGAATTCACCATACGCTCCAAAACCTTACAGACACTACTCGTGAGAGAAATGGGGCGATAGCTAGAGGGGAGATGTTTGTCCTTTCCAGGTTTCGGAACAGGAACGACGATAGCTTCCCGCCATCGTCTGGGAAAGGTACTGTCGGTCCAAATTCGATTATAAAGGCGAAGGAGGTAACGCAGACTATGGGTTGATAAATGCAGCAACATCTGGACGTGGATACCATCCGGTCCTGGGGCGGAGGAGCGAGAAGAAGAGAGTGCATGTTGGAGTTCCCGCATGGAGAAAACAGTATTGTAGCTTTCGCGATTTGGAGAGGAGAAAGCAAGAGGTCGCACTTCCGCTGCACGTTTCTTCAGGAGAAACGCTGGCGGGTAATTTGAAGAGCTCGAAATCTCAGCAAAGTGCTGACCCAATGAGTTAGAAATTGCGACGGGGTCCACTAATGTATCATGCGCGACAGTGAGCCCAGAGACCGGGGAGAAACTAGGCGCGCCTGAGAACCGTCGAAGCCGACTCCAAACTTCCGAGGAGGGAGTGAAGGTGTTAAATGAGCTAATAAAGAATTTCCAGCTTGCCTTCTTGATATCGCGGATGACATGACGGCATCGCGCACGGAACTGCTTATAGCGGATACAGTTGGCCAAAGTAGGATGGTGGCGGAAAACGCGGAGAGCACGTCGCCGCTCACGTATTGCGTCACGGCATGCCTCGTTCCACCAAGGAACTGGGGGGCGCCGAGGCAATTCGGAGGTGTGTGGTATTGAACGTTCCGCAGCTTTAAAGAATAACGTCGGTAATATGTGTGTGACCTCATCGTCGACGCTGGGAAAGTGACGGTCATCGAATGTCGCTAGAGACGAAAAAAGTGTCCAATCGGCTTGGGCAAACTTCCAGCGTCGCGGGCGCATATATGGCAGTTGAGGCTGCAGTCTAAGGACACATGGAAAGTGATCACTCGAGTGTGTATCATCAAGGGCGAACCATTCGAAGCGCCGAGCTAGCGGAACAGTAGCGACCGCAAGGTCCAAATGAGATAAATTTGTCGTGGAGGCAGACAAAAATGTAGGGACCCCAGTGTTGAGGGAAACTAGATCCGCTTGGTGGAAGACGTCTAGCAAGAGTGAGCCACGTGGACAAGGATGTGGAGATCCCCAAAGCGGCTGGTGGGCATTGAAGTCCCCAATCAGCAAATAGGGGGGTGGAAGCTGACCAAGAAGATGAAGGAGATCAGCTCGTGCCATTGGTGTGGACGATGGAATGTACACAGTACAAAAAGAGAACGTGTATCCAGAAAGGGAAAGACGGACGGCGACAGCTTGGAAGGAAGTGTTTAAGTGGATTGGGTGATCATGGAGAGTATCATGGAGAAGAATCATGAGTCCTCCATGGGCTGGAGTGCCTTCAACAGAGGGGAGATCATATCGGATGGACTGAAAATGAGGGAGAACAAAGCGGTCATGGGGACGCAGCTTTGTTTCTTGAAGACAGAAGATGACCGGCGAGTAGGATCGTAAGAGGATGAACAATTCATCCCGATTGGCTCGAATGCCGCGGATATTCCAGTGGATAATGGACATAGGGTGAACAGAAAATGGAGGAATGTGACGAAGGTTGCTGTCAACTCAATGACTGCTCAGAGTTTGCGACCGACAGCATGGAATGGCATTCAGCCGAAGGCAGAAGATCCTGATCCATAGGTTGTTCAGGAGCAGCTCCCGCCACCAGCGATCGGCCGGTTGATCGGCCGCCAGCAGTGCGCCTCGGCGACACAGAAGACGGCCGAGGGCGATTTCCGCCAGGTGGTGCTGTAGGTGGGACACGCCTTGGCGGAGAAGGAGATGAACCGGGTTTCTTTGTAGCCTTCTTGGAAGTATGATGTTTAGATGGAGGAGGAACCGATGGTTGTGAAGTTGAGGTACGTAAAAAATCTTCACGAGTATGCTCTTTTTTTGAAGTCTTGGTGTCTGACTTTTGGGCTCGAGATTTAGCAGAACCCGACGAAGGGTGAGCCAGAGAGTGGGCAGGCGAAAGTGGTGAGGTTGAACGAGCGATCTTTGCACTGGCCGATCTGACGACCGTGGCACTAAAGGTGAGGTCGCAAGTCTGCATGGCCGCCTCCTTTGTTGGCCGAGGAGAAGCAAGGACGGTGCTGTATTTTCCTGTGTGAGGCACGGTGGGCTGTCGACTGGCGAATAATTTTCGAGCAGCAAAGGTCGACACCTTTTCCTTCACTCTGATTTCCTGGATGAGCTTTTCGTCCTTAAAAACGGGGCAATCTCGAGAGGAAGCAGCGTGGTCAGCCATACAGTTGATGCAGCGAGGGGATGGAGGTGGACCAGCAGCCTCATGGGCATCCTTGCCACACGTAACACATTTGGCTGGATTGGAACAGGACTGGCTGGTGTGATTGAACCGCTGACACCGATAGCAACGCGTAGGGTTTGGGACGTAAGGGCGAACAGAAATTATCTCATAGCCTGCTTTGATTTTGGATGGGAGTTGAACTTTGTCAAATGTCAAGAAGACAGTGCAGGTTGGAATGATGTTCGTGTCAACCCTTTTCATAACTCTATGAACAGCCGTTACGCCCTGGTCAGACAGGTAGTGCTGAATTTCTTCGTCAGACAATCCATCAAGGGAGCGTGTATAAACGACTCCACACGAGGAATTTAAAGTGCGGTGTGCTTCAACCCGGACAGGGAAGGTGTGGAGCAGTGAAGTACGCAGCAATTTTTGTACCTGGAGGGCACTGACTGTTTCTAACAACAGGGTGCCATTCCGTAATCTGGAACAAGACTTTACAGGACCTGCAATTGCGTCGACACCTTTCTGAATAATGAAAGGGTTGACCGTGGAGAAGTCGTGACCTTCGTCAGACCGAGAAACAACAAGGAACTGTGGCAACGATGGAAGAACTGTCTGTGGCTGAGACTCAGTGAACTTACGCTTGTGAGCAGACATAGTGGAAGGTGAGGAAACCATTGCGGAAGAATCCCCCATGATTACCGGCGTCTCCGATGGCGCGCTCCTCCCTTGTGGGGGCCCTCTCTGAGGGCACTCCCGCCTTAGGTGATTGTTCACACCTCAGGTCACACCTCCCGACAAACGGACGGACGGAGGGACCAATCGGCACTTTCGGAAGGTATCAGCTCGGGTAATCACCCCTCCCTTGGACGCGTTACCCCGTCACCGGCTACGCACAAAAATGCGTGGATCGGCCTTCAGACACGCACAGGGAGGAAGAAAGAGAAAGGGAAAAACAAAGAAAGGGAAAGGAAAGAGGAGAGGTCTCAAACGCCGCAGCGGAGAAAAGGGTAAAGAGAAGAGGTAAGGAAAAGAGAACGACAAAGGAAGGATGAAGACATACAAGCAGAGAAGGCGAAGAATGCGGTACATTTACGAGCATCCGTCTCCGGACGTAGGCACAAACCATACTGCCAGAGGGGGAGAAAGGAAAGGAAAGAGCCAGAGGCGAGGGGAGGAAAGGCGAAGATGGGGGAGAGGGAAGGATGCGGAAAAGGAAAGTATGCAGCCCAGAAAGGAAGGAGGGCCACATTAGCTCGGGGTCCCCTGCTCGCTACTCACGTATCCACAAAAGAGTTGTGGACTCCCTGGGGGGGGGGGGAGGGGGGGAAGAGCAGCATCTTGCATGTCCGAGCTAGAGGAAGATGGTCCGCTTGAACTTGCCTCTGAACATTCAAACAAAGAAAACATCATGTGACTCACAGACGTCACAGAACTTTCCATAGAAACCTTGGCCCCGTCTTGTTCGAACCAGTCTGTAGAGGCTCCTATACCCTGCACAAAAAGATGTCTTGTGACTCTCTGACACCATGGAACTTCTTGTGAATGGAGCATTCTGATTGGTTCTTAATCGCCAAACTGCTGCTGCTGTCAGTGTGGGAGCACTGTCTGCCATTTTCTGCACACAGACAAATTACGAGACTTTCAGCGGCAAAACTACTTCGTACAGATCGAAAACAACATACAGCAGTCATATTTCACTGACAGTTAAACCCTGCATAAGTGGTGTACGGATCATGAAATATGGAATCTATCGCCGAACACACTTCCTCAATTACACTGCACTGCTAATATCAAGGAAAGCTTGAATTTTCCGGCATGAAACCGATCTCCAACTGGGCTATATCACCACATACCATACCAATGTAGTAAACACAATTCATATCCTGTACCAAACAAAATCATCACTTCTGCATACTGTATATAGCTATCGACCACCAGGCACTCGTACATATAATGGGAAGACAAATAGATCCCAAAAAAACATAAGCCGAAATATGAAATTGCTGTGATGATATAACAGACAGTTAAAAAGAATGAACATGAGGTTTTATGCATGATGGAACTCAAGACGGATGGAGTATGAAGCATTTTACGTAAATCAACGGCGATATCAATTCTAAAATATTTTTCCTAGTGTCTAGGGTCAGTACCAAGAAGGTATTGGTGACAGAAAGGAATGATCGTAGAACACATAAAAATGCACTCTAGCGCAGGACATACACTAAATGCCGAATATCTGACATACATCCAACTCTGCAAGTTTTCTATCCCACTCACTACGGTGATGAACATTAAGAAGATAAAACTACTTCCTTAAAACGTAAGAGTCTTTGTGATATATGCGCAACATAGCTTTCCAGAGGTGTACGGTGTCCACTGTTCACATCTCATCATGGTTTAGGAATTATACTATGCTCGCATCAGTCCTACGAAATATGATCGTTAGTAATGGAGAATGCGTCTTACGAGGAAACAGACAAACCTGTAACAGTGATACTTGACATGTGAAATTACACGCCATGCTACCACTAACTGTGTAAACAGGACAATTGTGAAGTAGATGTATACACAGACATTGCAGTACCTCACAAACACTTTTCACTAACTTAGAATCACCATAGTTATGAAACTGAAGACTCGATTTTATGGCACAAGGTGGAGTACGTTGCACAAATCTCCGTTCGTCCAGAGGAAGGTGCCGAAACAGAATGGACATGTTTTGTCATCATCACACATTAGTTAGAAGTCCTCTGATGACAGAGGTTTGATGTTAACGATCGCAGGTAGACAGTGTTGTAAATCTCACACACACAGAACATGCAATTGTATATCCTTTGAACGCAGGTTATGCCATACAAGTGATACACTCTGACAGAACAACGGGAACAAATGGTTAAATGACCTGTAGCAACATCTCCCTCCCTCTCTCTATGGTACATCATCAGTCCAACATTAGATCACAACCTGTTACAACTCCATCTCAACCGAACATTCAATCTAATTTCTGTCATCTTTTAAGGTATATGCAAGTCAAATTAGAGGCAGATGATTCTCTTTTTTTTAGGAATGGATCAAAGACAGCAGTCAACTCACATGTATCACTATTACTTAACAGACATACAGTAGTATGTTGTCACCTGTAACTACACTACTGGCCATTAAAATTGCTACACCACAAGATGACGTGCTACAGACGCGAAATTTAACCGATCGGAAGAAGACGCTGTGATATGCAAATGATTAGCTTTTCAGAGCATTCACTCAAGTTTGGCACCGGTGGCGACACCTACAACGTGCTGACATGGGGAAAGTTAGCAACCGATTTCTCATACACAAACAGCAGTTGACCGGCGTTGCCTGGTCACACGTTGCCTCGAGAAAGGAGGAGAAGAAACGTGTGTGAAATCTTATGGGACTTAACTGCTAAGGTCATCAGTCCCTTAGCTTACACACTACTTAACCTAAATTATCCTAAGGACAAACACACACACCCATGCCCGAGGGAGGACTCGAACCTCCGCCGGGACCAGCCGCACAGTCCATAACTGCAGCGCCCAGACCGCTCGGCTAATCCCGCGCGGAAAAGGAGGAGAAAATGGTACCATCACGTTTCCGACTTTGAGAAAGGTCGGATTGTAGCCTATCGCGATTGCGGTTTATCGTATCGCGGCATTGCTGCTCGCGTTGGTTGAGATCCAATGACTGCTACCAGAATATGGAATCGGTGGGTTCAGGAGGATAATACGGAACGTCGTGCTGGATCCCAACGGCCTCTTATCACTAGCAGTCGAGATGACAGGCATCTTATCCGCATGGCTGTAACTAATCGTGCAGCCACGTCTCGATCCCTGAGTCAACAGATGGGGACGTTTGCAAGACAACAACCATCTGCACAAACAGTTCGACGACTTTTGCAGCAGCATGGACTATCAGCTCGGAGACCGTGACTGCGGTTATCCTTGACGCTGCATCACAGACAGGAGCGCCTGCGATGGTGTACTCAACGACGAACCTGGGTGCACGAATGGCAAAACGTCATTTTTTCGGATGACTCCAGGTTCTGTTTACAGCGTCATGATGGTCGCATCCGTGTTTGACGACATCGCGTTGAACGCACATTGGAAGCGTGTATTCGTCATTGCCATACTGGAGTATAACCCGGCGTGATGGTATGGGGTGCCATTGGTTACACGTCTCGGTCATCTCTTGTTCGCATTGACGGCACTTTGAACAGTGGACGTTACATTTCAGATGTGTTACGACCCGTGGCTCTACCCTTCATTCGATGCCTGCGAAACCCTACATTTCAGCAGGATAATGCACGACCGCATGTTGCAGGTCCTGTATGGGCCTTTCTGGATACAGGAAATGTTCGACTGCTGGGCTGGCAAGCACATTCTCCATATCTGTCACCAATTGAAAACGTCTGGTCAATGGTGGCCGAGCAACTCGCTCGTCACAATACGCCAGTCACTACTCTTGATGAACTGTGGTATCGTGTTGAAGCTGCATGGGCAGCTGTACCTGTACACGCCATCCAAGCTCTGTTTGACTCAATGCTCGACTCAATGCCCAGGCGTATCAAGGCTGTTATTACGGCCAGAGGTGGATGTTCTGGGTACTGATTTCTGAGGATCTATGCACCCAAATTGTGTGAAAATGTAATCATGTCACTTCTAGTATAATATATTTGTCCAATGAATACCCGTTTGTATCTGCATTTCATCTTGGTGCAGCAATTTTAATGGCTAGTAGTGTATTTGTTAGCTGACATCACAAGGCTGTGATTGGCGAAAAGTACATAGAAGCACATTGTAAATAGTGTTTGTTAGTGTTCGAAACACCTAATCAGTCCTGCACAGAGTCAAACATGCGATCCACTCTGCAGTTGTATGTTGCAGTCCCACAGCTGATAATATCACTCTTTATCTAAGAACGCACAGCGTCTCGCTGCCCACCTGGATGTGCCACACGTCTTTTGCTGGGCTGTGCCACACTGGCAAGAACCTGAGTGGTGCGCTGAATCAAATCCCTCACTGAACAAAAGCACACTTGCCGAGGTATTCGCGCCCATGGAGCCAACAACAGACCTGAAGCCACTCTGCCTTCCTCCCTGAACCATCCGTGACACACGCACAGACACACAGACATACAGCAAATGGAGCAAATGCGCTGGAACTGTAAAATATGTGGATGGATGGGTTCGAGTACAGTGCTATACTGTACCATCCAACCTGAAAAAATAGTGCATTTGCATTAGGTGTTGAGTACTGTACTACTACATGTACAACTAATTTTAGATTGCGTGGCCAGAAGTGATGTCATGATTACATGATCAGAAGTGACATAAGATTACGAAAAAATTGACAGAAAAATACGAATAACTTGAGGGCAAATACGCCGAAATGCGTGAGTACTTGCATGTTTCCTGCTTGGTGCAGGACAATTCTTGTATGTGGCAGCTAGAAGAATACAAGAAAAATTGCTAAAATTAATCACACCAACAACTGTGATGCTTATTACAGTATATCGACAGTGTCTTTTCCATACCATCCATCTACAGGTGATCTGTTGATTACCACATAATGACTGACTGACATCGCTTGTTTGAGATGGGGAAAAAGTGTTGGTGGAGGGGTAACAGGTTCTGGGGAGGGCTAGCACTGAAACAGTGATCGCGTACATTACTGCGATATGAGGAATGAATCGAGACGGAACATCCAGCCATCTGCTACTCTGTCACCGTGAAAGGTAAGTTTAAATGTAGAGAGCATCAATCACCTCTGGACAGCCGTCTGGAAACGCTCTACAATACCCTAAAACTCTTGCAGATTCCGTATGTTGTGACTGTCCTTTATTTCAATCATCCTGTGTGTGTGTTGTGAGAGCAGCAGCATAATTTACACTGTGCATCTTTCAGCTTTCACTCAGAGCTAATGGATCAAAACGTGTCAATGTTAATTTAGAACCTGATACAGACCTTGAAGTCGTTATGGAAAAAACAAAATGTATGGCACTGTACAAAGCTGTAGTCATACACTGCTGGGAAGTGTTACAGCAGAAAAAACAAGGTATCAAGCATAAAAGCAGGGACCCTCTCTTGCGACTGATAGTCTGTGGCATATGGTCCTTTTACAATACAGGTGATGAAACTTTACATTGGTCTGTACAGGTGACTTCGATTATTGGTCACCTACTCCAATGGATCAATACCTGTGTATTTAATAGGATAGTATTTAACTCTGTCGGATGTTACAAAATAACGATGATAGAGAGAGAATGTTTGGGTGACAGAAGTGAATGCTCCCTGAGGGATGCAAATCATCTTCCGACTGCTGCACCTGTATGTAGTTTGGAGACACATCACAATATAGCAGCAAAATCCTCATCCTTCTCCCAATTCCCATAACTGTATGTACTGTCTTTTCTGCTACTTTTTGTTGCAGGAGAAAGCGTTCGTCTTACACATCGTACACAGTTGGTGGAGCTACAACAACTTGCTCCCATTTCCACCGAGTGGCAAAAAAAGACGGTCCTGTTGCATTAACTCAGCTCACCCTCGTTCTCCATGGGTTGCAGAAGGTCTTAGATACAGCGCTGTCCGACTTTGCTCAGTCTCACAACAAATGCTACATTTTTTTAACTGAAATTGACCGAGAAAAAAATGTGTTGCATTACTTACAGAACGCCCCTCGTAGTTGTATGGTTCGATCGGGAGACTAACTTTGAAACGATTTGTCTGCAGATGAAGTTCTGTGAAATAGTAGCTGATCAGGCGAACTGTTTCAAGGTTTCATTAAATTGCTCATCATATCAGTTAAAGACAGTAGCATATAGTGTTCTGTGAAGTTTGATTATGGGGGGAAATCTGTCGGTAACAATAAATACACTCCTGGAAATGGAAAAAAGAACACATTGACACCGGTGTGTCAGACCCATCATACTTGCTCCGGACACTGCGAGAGGGCTGTATAAGCAATGATCACACGCACGGCACAGCGGACACACCAGGAACCGCGGTGTTGGCCGTCGAATGGCGCTAGCTGCGCAGCATTTGCGCACCGCCGCCGTCAGTGTCAGCCAGTTTGCCGTGGCATACGCAGCTCCATCGCAGTCTTTAACACTGGTAGCATGCCGCGACAGCGTGGACGTGAACCGTATGTGCAGTTGACGGACTTTGAGCGAGGGCGTATAGTGGGCATGCGGGAGACCGGGTGGACGTACCGCCGAATTGCTCAACACGTGGGGCGTGAGGTCTCCACAGTACATCGATGTTGTCGCCAGTGGTCGGCGGAAGGTGCACGTGCCCGTCGACCTGGGGCCGGACCGCAGCGACGCACGGATGCACGCCAAGACCGTAGGATCCTACGCAGTGCCGTAGGGGACCGCACCGCCACTTCCCAGCAAATTAGGGACACTGTTGCTCCTGGGGTATCGGCGAGGACCATTCGCAACCGTCTCCATGAAGCTGGGCTACGGTCCCGCACACCGTTAGGCCGTCTTCCGCTCACGCCCCAACATCGTGCAGCCCGCCTCCAGTGGTGTCGCGACAGGCGTGAATGGAGGGACGAATGGAGACGTGTCGTCTTCAGCGATGAGAGTCGCTTCTGCCTTGGTGCCAATGATGGTCGTATGCGTGTTTGGCGCCGTGCAGGTGAGCGCCACAATCAGGACTGCATACGACCGAGGCACACAGGGCCAACACCCGGCATCATGGTGTGGGGAGCGATCTCCTACACTGGCCGTACACCACTGGTGATCGTCGAGGGGACACTGAATAGTGCACGGTACATCCAAACCGTCATCGAACCCATCGTTCTACCATTCCTAGACCGGCAAGGGAACTTGCTGTTCCAACAGGACAATGCACGTCCGCATGTATCCCGTGCCACCCAACGTGCTCTAGAAGGTGCAAGTCAACTACCCTGGCCAGCAAGATCTCCGGATCTGTCCCCCATTGAGCATGTTTGGGACTGGATGAAGCGTCGTCTCACGCGGTCTGCACGCCCAGCACGAACGCTGGTCCAACTGAGGCGCCAGGTGGAAATGGCATGGCAAGCCGTTCCACAGGACTACATCCAGCATCTCTACGATCGTCTCCATGGGAGAATAGCAGCCTGCATTGCTGCGAAAGGTGGATATACACTGTACTAGTGCCGACATTGTGCATGCTCTGTTGCCTGTGTCTATGTGCCTGTGGTTCTGTCAGTGTGATCATGTGATGTATCTGACCCCAGGAATGTGTCAATAAAGTTTTCCCTTCCTGGGACAATGATTTCACGGTGTTCTTATTTCAATTTCCAGGAGTGTATCAATCTCCACGCTCGTGTAAGACTTATGAATTCAGTTTTCTGATCCGTACCGTATCCTGCTACCGGCCGCTGTGGCCGAGCAGTTCTAGGCGCTTCAGTCCGCAACCGCGCTGCTGCTACGGTCGCAGGTTCGAATCCTGCCTCGGGCAGGGATGTATGTGATGTCCGTAGGTTAGTTGGGTTTAAGTAGTTCTAAGTCTAGGGGACTGATGACCTCGGATGTTAAGTACCATAGTGCTTAGAGCCATTTGCACCATTTCGTGCAGCCTTACGACTTGAAAGAGAGAAGAGATAAGAGGCGGCGAACAACGAGAGCATACCGCTGACGTAATTCGTGGCAGTGAGGTAGTGTGGTGCTAGTCGATTGTATGGAATCAGCGCAGCAAGATGGGCCTACTTGGAGACGGGACAGGATAGCCGAACTGACTGTAACGCAGTGACTGTCAGGCAATAACGCACTTGGTGAGGCCACAGCGTCCATTCAGACCAGTTTCCACCACAGGAGCAGAAAGGGAAATAAGCTTAATCCTTTAATTCTGATCACAGAGTCGAACTAATAATAAATTTCCGAATTGCTGATACCATACTTAGACGGGTCAGTTAATTAACTGATTGTTTTAATTACATGTTTAATACTCCTAAACTAATTTTCACAAGTCTATAGACACTATCGAGGCGTTGTCTACATAGAGGATCATCGGTTCGAGTGGGTGGGATAATTTTGGCATTTCCCTTTTATTTAATATTGATGATGGCGAAATATAGCTTGGTTTCCTCGCAGTTATTTCGAATTGTTTCTGAGGCTACGCGGTGGTGGAGTCATGCGAAAGTCTTCGACGTTCTGGGAATCCGCGCAAGTTCGGGCCATCCAACTTCAAGGCAGGAACTTGGTCGCTCCAGTCGACCAGAAAATTAGGAACGGCTACACCTCGAACCTCTGTTAGGTTCGCTACAAGGACGTTTTCGTACATCGCAGGTGTGCACTGTAGTTCATCGACCTAGTCCTTATGTAGCCTGGAGAGCTGCCCTGCAGCCAGCCCCATTCCAGTTTCTGAAGGTGTCGACATTGCGAGGCTCATCGTGCAGCAGTTACCACCATTTTGTGGCAAGTGTTGTTTTCCAGTACCATGAGAACAGCCTTGTGTTAGCTATCAGCGAGCTGTTCGTGATGTTTAGAATTATGAAGCACGCAACAACTACAATGGTTGCGACTGTGCTTTTGCTGCATGTGCACCACGAAACACTGGAATTGCAAATCGACATGTAGCTTGGTAAGCTCTATTGTCTGACACCTGTTACTGTGACTGCATTCTTGATCCATGGCTAGCTTGTTTCGTAATAGTCCTTTCTTTTTTTCTTTCTTTCTTTTGCTTGTGCCATTTTCCGGCAATGACGCAGGCTCGGCATGGTTACTCGGATCTGGAAAGGTTAATTTCAGGGGTGGCCAGATGCCCTTCCTGCCGCCACCCCGTACCCCCTGGGACGGAATTAGTGTACCCCAACTGTCTGTGTAATCCATGGAATAGTTCAAATGTGCCCAGATGTCTGCGAGCCGTGTAACTGGGGCGGGACGTGGGGACCAACCCAGTATTCACCTAGTGGGATGTGGAAAACCGCCTAAAAACCGCTTCCAGGCTGGCCGGCACACTGGCCTCCGTCGTTAAGCCGCCGGGCGGATTTGATCCGGGTCCGAGGCGCCTACCCAAGTCCAGGAAGCAGCACATTAGCGCTAGCTTGTTTCGTAATAGTGGTTCATGTTAATTTATTTCTGCGTGCTCTCTAGGGACTGGTCTTTGTGCTGAGGACATTATTGTTTGTCTGAAGATTTGTCCTTTTGACTTGACCTACAACAGGTCCACCGCTCACCCGATGGTTGCGTTATTATGAGCGAGACTTTAGGTAACTTTTGACGGCGCTACCTCTCATATAGGTGTCCATTTATAAATAGATGCATTGTCAGATGGTAAAGCCAAGTCGTATGGTATGAATGGTTGGGAGGCACTAAAGGGCACGTTCAGCTGCCTAATTGGAAAGTATTTTCCTATCACTCGCGCCCGCAGACACTTTTCCTTCGTGAAGTATGAGCTGTATTTATACGTGTATCTGTTAAGTGTAGGTGACTGTAAAGCGTGCGTGCATATGTGCGTGTGTGTGTGTGTGTGTGTGGTGTCATGTTCGTATGGAGTTGATGAGAGAAGGGGAAGGGTGAAACAGGGTGCCAACACAGCCTATTCCTCTCGAAAATCACCAAGGGGGCTGTCGAGCTTAACGTTACCATCCAGGGGACGGATTACCATCAACAGTGTCACATGCCCTCACTACAGGAGACACTGCAGAGAAGTTTGGAACTGAATCGAGGAAACTGGCGCAGATACTGGTGATCAGAAACTTCACGCCGCCACCTCTCCTCCACTTGTCGGCCAAATGCTGCCAGTGAAAATTTCACCCACCATCAGGGTTCGAACCATTGCCAGATTATACTGACTTTCATTGGTCCATAAAGCTTCCCACCTATCCCTTTTTTTAATCAGTTCTTTACTGGGTGACGAAATACCTGCTGTAAGAAACGCAGTCCAATGCCTGCAACAGATCAGCAGGTAAGTGATCTGGTAGGGAACAACGGTGGTTGGTGTATCTTCAGAGGCCATTGTTTTTCATCTTTCGAAACTCTATATTATTCAGACTATTAAGAAGAGAGGCAACGGCCTTGCCACAGTGGATACACCGGTTCCCGTGAGATCACCGCAGTTAAGCGCTGTCGGGCGTGGACGGCACTTTGATGGGTGACCATCCACTCCGCCAAGCGCTGTTGCCATTTTTCGGGGTGCACCCAGCCTCGTGATGCCAATTGAGGAGCTACTCAACCGAATAGTAGAGGCTTCGGTCAATAATACCATCATAACGACCGGGAGAGCGGTGTGCTGACCCCACGCCCCTCCTATCCGCATCCTCCAATGAGGATGACACGGCGGTCGGATGGTCCCAGTAGGCCACTCGTGGCCTGAAGACGGAGTCCTTTTTTTTTAATTTAATTTTTTTTTTTGAGGAGAGCGACGACAGACCACCAGCCGTGGCTACAAGTAGTCACCCAACAACACAAACTGAAGGTGCTGTGTTTGTATGTGCCCACGACCACACAGTGAGTAAAGTAGCCCGATTTGTTTGTGTATCAAAGTGGACTGTCCAACGTGTACAGAAAGAATGGTGCACCAATCGCAGCCATGTAACGTAGCATGGGAACAGTGGCCGTAAAAAGATCATAATCGACAGGGATCAGAGGCGAGTGCCATCCATTGTCACATTGTCAATGACAATAGTTTTCAAATACGACACGAACTGCTGCAGGCAGTGAATCTAGGTCTATCTCCAACAGTTTCCGAGCAAAATTACCTAGGGAACGGCATGTAATGGAGGTGTGGAGGGGGTACCTCTAAAATGGCCATTGCTCTCAGTGGCACACAATGCTCCAATTCCTTAGTGGAACAAACGACGCAGAAACTGGAAAGTAGGTGACTGGAGGCGTGTAGTGAGTCCGACGAGCTGCCATTCTGCCTCTTTTCAAATGATGCGATTTGTCGACAGCACCGACTGGCCAAAGAGGTGTTTAACTCGCAGTGTATGGAGGGTGTAGTTCAGGCCACAGGTGGTTCTGCGATGTTTTGAGGGTTCTACCTACCACGATTTGGGCCCACTCGTTTAGGTTACCGTGAATATAAATCAGGATGTTAACATGGAAATTTTTGGTGATCAGAAGTTGCCCGTTATACTCCATATTCATGACGAGGCTGCTGAAGACACTCACGTCTTCCACGATGACAACAGTTGCCTCCACAGGACTCCGCATAAGTGCCTGGTTTGACGAACACTCAGGCACCCTATCGCACTTAGAATGGTCTACTGATCCACCAGATCCTAATCCTATGGAAAATGTCTGGAGAGTAGATGAAACTTAGTAAACAACATTCCTGCAGTTTTGTAGATGTACTGGATCTGATCGTCAATGACTAACTGCAGCAAAAACTGCACAGTACCAAAACTATGAGTCGATAGTTTTTGAACACTAAATAAATGATGTAGTAAATAATAGGTTTACCGGTGGTATTGGTAGCATTAGTAGGGACGAAACATAAATGAACGTGTAAGAGTGACATTGGGAGCTGTGACTTATCTTTGTTTTTTCGTTTGTTTTGCAGATAATTAGAACCACACATCATTAAGCGTTCCTCCATTGTGTATTTTATGTACTTACAGAATATAAATTGCATTTAATAATAGTTGATCACCTAATTTCTGAGCTTTTATGTAAACAAAGTAATTAAATTTGATGCAAGTACAGTTTACAAGCAAAACATAAAGAAATATATATATAATTATTGTAGCTATTTTGCACTCAATAGAACGTTCTTCATCATGATCAAAGGCAAGAGATTTTCTTGTTATTGATAATTGGAAACTTGTTTATGAATAACAGAAACATGTTTATGAATAACAGAAACATGTTTTATATAGGTTTGATGAAGTATTGGAGCAATGTTTGACATATTTTTGTTTTGTGAATTTCTTAAACTTAACTTTTTGCCGAGGAAATTGCATTTTCTAGCACTAAATGATGAATGCTATGATGGCTATGATGTGGGATCTGAGTGGAGCACAGTCAAATGGGGGTGCCCCAGGGATCAGTGCTTGGGCCATTCCTGTATCTCATTTATATAAATGATATGCCTTCTAGTATTACAGGTGATTCTAGAATATTCCTGTTTGCTGATGACACTAGCTTGGTAGTAAAGGATGTTGTGTGCAACGTTGGCACTATTTCAAATAATGCATTTCATGACAGAAGTTTATGGCTTTTAGAAAATAAACTAACGCTGAATCACAGTGAGACTCAATTTTTACAGTTTCTAACACACAGTTCAATAAAACCCAACGTCTTAATTTCACAGAATGGGCATATGATTAGTGAAACTGAACAGTTCAAATTTCTAAGTGTTCAGATAGATAGTAAACTGTTGTGGAAAGCTCAAATTCAGGATCTTGTTCAAAGACTTAATGCTGCCATTTTTGGTGTTCGAACGGTATCTGAAGTAAGTGACAGTTCGACACGAAAATTAGTCTACTTTGCTTATTTTCATTCGCTTATGACGTATTATATTTTGGGTAACTCTTCTCATTCTCAAAGGATATTTTTGGCTCAGAACCAGGCAGCTTGGACAACCTCTTCTCGACCCCTGTTTATTAGTCTGTGTATTCTGATATTGGCCTCCCAATATATATATATTCTTTACTGTCGTTTCTTGTTAACAACATCAGCTTATTCCCAAGAATCAGCAGCCTCCACTCAGTTGATACTAGACAGAAATCCAGTTTGCATTTGAATCACACTTCCCTGACTCTTGTACAGAAAGGTGTGCAGTATACCGCTGCATCCATTTTCAAGAATTCACAAGAATTCAAAAATCTTAGCAGTAATCCACGCGCTTCCAAATCGAAATTGAGGAGTTTTCTCATGGGCCACTCCTTCCATTCTGTCAAGGAGTTCCTTGAAAAATTAAGCTGGTTCCTGTGTTTTATCGTTGACTGCGTTTACATAAACTTATGGCTTGTCTTTTTTTTTGGTTCATAAACATTTCATTTTATCTGTTATTACTTTTATGTCGTAATTTCATGTACTGACACGTTCCATGACCTTTGAGATTTGCTCCTCATTTTGGTCCTTCCGAACTAGACGTGCAAAAAAAAAAAAAAAAAAAAGTCTTGCTACAACATCCCTCTGTTTCACATTACAAATCAACAATTTTCGAATAAAACGTAAATTAAACATTGACTATTTCAGTTTTGATATAAATACTTTTTATTTTTAAGTAATGAACAGGAGAATAGCTATGCAGAGCAAAAATGTTCTATAGTTACCCAGTCCTTTATATATCCAGACAATTTACCGCTTCCAGTTTTTGGAGGAATCTAGATACTGAGCACATATGTAAAGAAACAAATCGTTATGAGGTAACGCCCGATAGGTCTGCTGCACACTTAACGTACCAGTAATGGGGGTACGATTTTAACTGACCAAAGGAACTAGGAAAACTACGGTAATCTATGCATGCTTATAATGGTCTATGGGTCGCCTACTGTAGTTGTAGGACTCAAACTGCAGCTCTATATGACACACATGGATTCTATTCCTCGCCATATTGGGGTCATTATCTAGGCTAAAGGTGATGTTGCACGATTTTTGGATTGCGTCTTCTGGGGTGACTAATTCTTTGTCTGGTGCGCTTAAAATTGGTGGGTTGAGCCGTCGCCATGGAGAGCGCTGGTTGTAAAGTGTGGGCAGTGTGGCCTGTACCGGTAGGTCAACTCCACGGAGAACCTAGTGCGACGGTTTCGCTGCTAGCTTAAACGGTGTCCCTTAACTCCGAGAATATTTATGGTTCGAATTGTTTTTACCTGACACTGATTCTTAATCATTAATCAGTGGCCAATCTCGATCGAGCTGCATCATAAAGACGACTGGAGTCAAATGACATGAACAGACTGCGGTAGAATTGTAGCCCATTCCCCATGTTACTAAACCTGTACATCGAGCAACATGTAAAGGAAGAGAAATGGAAATTTGGTGAGGAAATTAAAGTTTGGGGAGGAACAATAAAACCTTTAAGCTTTGTTGATGACATGGTAATTCTGTCAGATACAGCAATGGTCCTGGGAGAGAGGCTGAGCAGACTGTATAGTGTCTTGAAAAGGTGTTATAAATGAATTTCAACAAAATTAAAACAAGAGTAATGGAATGTCATCGAATTAAATCGGGCGATGATATAGGAATTAGTTTTGGAAATGTGGTATATGAGTTTCACTATTTGGGCAGCTCACTAACTGAAGATGGGCGAAGTAGAGTGGATAAGAAATAACGATGCAAAAGCAAGATAAGAGATTTTTAAAAAAGTGAAATTTGTTAACATCGAATATAAATTGAAATCTTAGTAAGTCTTTTGTAAAGATATGAGTATGGGGTACGGACTTCAACGGAAGTAAAACGTAGATGAAAAATTTAGACAAGAAGAGAGCAGAAGCTTTTCAAATGTGGTGCTAGAGAAAACTGCTGAAGATTGCATGGGTAGATCGAGTAACAAATGTGGGGGTATTGACTCGAATTGCGGAAAACAAAAATTTGTTGGGTACGTTGGAAAAAAAAAAACAAAAACGATCGGTTGATAAGACAAGCCATGAGGCATTATGGAATTGTCAAATTTGTAATGGAGAGAAGAGTGAGGGGTTACGATTGTAGAGGGAGACCAACTCTCGAATACAGTAAGAAGGCTTAATTGGCTGTCGTCACAGTAGTTATAAAGAGATGAAGAACATAGACTAGCTTGGAGAGTTGCATAAATCCAGTCTTCGGAGGAAAGTTCCTGGCAGAGGTTTTTCGAGCTACCTTCAGACTATTTCTCTACCGTTCCACCCTCGAACAGAGTGCGAGAAAAACAAACTCTTAAATATTCCCGTGCCAACTCTGACGTCGCTTATTGTATTACGAAAATGGTAGCTCTCTGTGTAGGTAGTCGTCAATAATATATTTTTACATTTGGAGGAGAAAGCTGGTGATGGAAATTTTGTGAAAAGGTATCGCCGCAACGAAAAACGCCTCTGTTTTAAAGACTGCCACCCCAGCTCGACTGTCAAATCCATGGCACTCTCTCCCCTATTTCGCCATAATACACTACTGGCCATTAAAATTGCTACACCACGAAGATGACGTGCTACAGACGTGAAATTTAACCGACAGGAAGAAGATGCTGTGATATGCAAATGATTAGCTTTTCAGAGCATTCACACAAAGTTGGCGCCGGGGGTGACACCTACAACGTGCTGACATGAGGAAAGTATCCAACCGATTTCTCATACACAAACAGCAGCTGACCGGCGTCGCCTAGTGAAACGTTGTTGTGATGCCTCGTGTAAGGAGGAGAAATACGTACCATCACGTTTCCGACTTTGAGAAAGGTCGGATTGTAGCCTGTCGCGATTGCGGTTTATCGTATCGCGACATTGCTGCTCGCGTTGGTCGAGATCCAATGACTGTTACCAGAATATGGAATCGGTGGGTTCAGGAGGATAATACGGAACGTCGTGCTGGATCCCAACGGCCTCGTATCACTAGCAGTCGAGATGACAGGCATCTTATTCGCATGGCTGTAACGAATCGTGCAGCCACGTCTCGATCCATGAGTCAACAGATAGGGACGTTTGCAAGACAACAACCATCTGCACGAACAGTTCGACGACGTTTGCAGCAGCATGGACTATCAGCTCTGAGACCACGACTGCGGTTACCCTTGACGCTGCATCAGACAGGAGGGCCTGCGATGGTGTACTCAACAACGAACCCGGGTGCACGAATAGCAAAACGTCATTTTTTCGGATGAATCCAGGTTCTGTTTACAGCATCATGATGGTCGCATCCGTGTTTGGCGACATCGCGGTGAACGCACATTGGAAGCGAGTATTCGTCATCGCCATACTGGCGTATCACCTGGTGTGATGGTATGGGGTGCCATTGGTTATACGTCTCGGTCACCTCTTGTTCGCATTGACGGCACTTTGAACAGTGGACGTTACATGTCAGATGTGTTACGACCCGTGGCTCTACCCTTCATTCGATCCCTGCGAAACCCTACATTTCAGCAGGATAATGCACGACCGCATGTTTCAGGTCCTGTGCGGGCCTTTCTGGATATAGAAAATGTTCGACTGCTGCCCTGGCCAGCACATTCTCCAGATCTCTCACCAATTGAAAACCTCTGGTCAATGGTGGCCAAGCAACTGGCTCATCACAATACGCCAGTCACTACTCTTGATGAACTGTGGTATCGTGTTGAAGCTGCATGGGCAGCTGTACCTGTACACGCCATCCAAGCTCTGTTTGACTCAATGCTCGACTCAATGCCCAGGCGTATCAAGGCTGTTATTACGGCCAGAGGTGGTTGTTCTGGGTACTGATTTCTCAGGATCTATGTACCCAAATTGCGTGAAAATGTAATCACATGTCAGTTTAGTATAATATATTTGTCCAATGAATACCCGTTTGTATCTGCATTTCTTCTTGTTGCAGCAATTTTAATGGCCCGTAGTGTACAAAGTGAGCTACCCTTCTTTGAACGTTTTCGATGTCCTCCGTCGATCCTATCTGGTAAGAATCCCACACCGCGCAGCGGTACTGCAGAAGAGGATGTGCAAGCGTAGTGTAGACAGTCTCTCTAACAGATCTATTGAATCTTTTAAGTGTTTAGCCAATAAGGCGCAACCTTTGATTCGCCTTGAACATTATCTGTGTGACCATCCCAATTTAAGTTATTCATAATTGTGATTTCTAGGTATTTAGCTGGATTAACATCCTTTAAATTTGTGAGACTTATCGCGTAATCGAAATTTAACGGACTGCTTGTAGTACATTGCCACTTTTCTCATTATGCGATATGTTATGCAAATCATTTTGTTTTTATTTTAGGTCTTCTGATAACCATATTAGACGATAAACAATCTGATGGCTGCTCAGATTGTTTCCTCAGTCGTTTATACAGATGAGGAATTGCCGTGGGCTTCTAACACGTCCTTTGCCGTTACTACGAACCATGACCTCTCTGACAGGAAATCACGAATTCAGTCCATTAACTGAGACGGTACTCCATAGGAACGCAGATTTATTGGAAGCCGACTGTAACGAATGATGTCAAAAGCCTTGTGAAAAAGCAGAAATATGGAAACAATTTGAAATCCCCTGTTGATAGCACTCACCACTTTGTGTTAAAAAGGGCTAATTTTGGTCCACAAGAGCGTATTTTTTCAATCGGTGCTGACTCCGTGTCAAAAGATAGTTTTTTTTTTTTTTGAAGTACTTCATAATGTTGGAACACGGTATATGTTGCAGAATCCTTCTGCAAACCGGCGTCAGTGATATTGGTCGGTAATTGAACGGATTATTTCTAGTTTCCTTCCTGTGTGTTCGTGTGCCCTGTGCAACTTTCCAGTCTTTAGGTACAGATGATCTTTCGGAAGGGCAGCTGTACGTACGTGATTTCCCAGTACGAAGGTATTAAGTCAGAGTAATCTGAAAAGATCCTAACTGGTATACTATCTGGATCGGAAGACTTGCCTTTATTAACTAAATGTAAATGTCGTGTGACTAGGGCCTGCCATCGGGTACACCGTTCGCCTGGTGCAAGTCTTTCGATTTGACGCCACTTCGGCGACTTGCGCGTCGATGGCGATGAAATGATGATGATTGGGACAACACAACAGCCAGTCCCTGAGCGTGTAACAACACTAACGTTATCCTACCGTATATGTAATAAATTTTTCCCCTGAATTTCAATAAATTAGCATAATCGATATGCTGATTTCATTTCTTTTTTGTTTCATGCCATTATGTTAAAGAAGCTATAAACGATTTTCGATGGAAATTTTAATATTTTTGTTCAATTTCAAGTAATGTTGTAATCAAAGGGAAGTGGAACTAATGTTGGAAACTATTGTAAGATGTGAAAGTTGTAAATATATGCCTGGTCCATACGTAGGCAATGTATTAGGATAAGTAGAATGTAAAACCTTTGGTGAATACCCTGTCTGTAGGGGAGCCGTAAAAGGTGGAGGCAGGCGAGCGCGGGAAAATACACACGGGCACGGTACGGCATAACGGGCTCAGCAGTAGTAGTCGGAGTTGGGCATCGATCTGAGAAACACGTGCTGGATCGAGGAGGCTCTCCTGGAAAAAGTGGTTTTGTTGAGCCTCGGATGCGCTGTTTCCGACGTGTATACAGCATGACAATATTACATAGGCTCTAAATGGAAAAGCATTGCGACGCCATGAAGAAGTAAAGTGCCGATATTTCATGAGCCATTGCTGTAATTGCACGTGTGCTTTGTGCCTCGCCATCTCGCCGCCTGCCGACCGCCTCATCGATACGAACAGGTTGAAACTTTCAGTACTGTATTCGTGTGGACCAGTGTCACTTTTTCTACATACTGTTCAATAACAACTTAAATTTTACCAGAACTGTCCTGTCAATTAATTATCCTCACAACTAACCTAGACAGGGTCCTTTCCACTTGTTGTGCAACCCGAGTATCCCAAGATGAAGATTTAAAGTGTATGTTAATAATAATTAACTGCAGACCTATCAATGTTAAAATGATGTTTAAAGAACTTTGTTGTTAATGAGTACTGGACGAATAATATAGGTATGACAAAGTTGGAAGATAATGTTGAAATTGGTTTAGTAATAAAGTTTATTTAAATTGAGACAAAAATAACGGTAGTTAAATGAGCAGGAAATAAGACAAAAAGAGTGGTAAATCATATTTTGAAAATCTTGAATGCTTAATGCTCTCAATAATCAAACTTTCACTACAGTGATCATAATAGTTTCAGGGTCCCCCCCTTTTTTTTCTTTTCTATTCATTTGAATTCTGAAGTGTACTGAACTGATTTGACCAGCAAAGTTAAAGTCAATATAAAACCTAAATTTATCAGTGTTTTACCCTTCTTAAAATTGACATTGTATGTGTGTTTCAAAAGTGCTATTTCTAGGGTAACCTATGCCCGATTTCAGTCGGATCAATAGACAAAACGCAGTTTGTAGTAATCATTATAGTGTAATGTTGTGTATTTATAGCTTGTCCAAATTAGTACAGAAAGTGAAAATATTAGTTCAGTAGATTTTTCTGGTTCTAAAATTTACCATATAATGCGGTATTACTACGTGTTGTTATGCTTGTACGTACATACACTTGTACAGGGTAAAAACTCACTTAATGCCTAATTAGGCTGGCGACCATATTATTAACAATTGGTAGCATCTGCTGTGTATGTTTCTTGCCCGTCCTAACGTGTAGTTGCACTTTAGACTTGCTTGACGTATCATTGTTGTTACTGAGTGGGTGTAAGTCTGATTTTGCCTCCATTCAGGTACACGCGGTCAACATATTTACTAAAATCCTTTCTTATAAGGTGAAGCCCGTCAACTTACCATAGTACAGGCTTTAAAGAGTTAACGTACGCCCGAGCGAAGACGTTACAAGCGGAGAAAAGCTCCGACCCAGCCGGGAATCGGACCCGGGCCCATAGGATTGACAGTCTGTCGCGCTGACCACTCAGCTATCGGGGGCGGACGCCTTTATTAAGTGATGTAAGTTGCTTCGCTATACCGAGGATATCTACTCATGTTGGAAACTTATCTTGATTCGAATTTTGGAATATTTACTTCATCTTATTTGCTGAAGGAATTTCGATAATCGTATTCAGTACCTTCGCTTTGGTGGCTCTGTCATCGGTAACAATAACATTGCCATCGTGCATTGAAGGTATTGATTGTGTCTTGCCACTGGTGTAGGCTGCTTTACACACGAGCAGTGTGTCTTTCGTTGTGCAATCTATAAAAAGCATTTAATGCTGAAGTCCGTGCTACATTTCGAGCTTATTTAATTCTCGTCTGCTCAACGCTTACATAGTATGGACAGTCTCTTAAGGAATCGTCAAGTGAATTGTTATCTGCTTCTCTAAATAGATATATTCTGCGTTTATTTTTGATAGGTTCGGATGTTGCGGCATTCAGTCTAGCTACGACCTCGCGATCACTAATCCCTGTATCCATAATGATGCTCGCTATTTGGTCATTATTATTTGTTGTTGATAATTAAAAAAATGGTTCAAATGGCTCTGAGCACTATGGGACTTAACATCTGAGGTCATAAGTCCCTTAGAACTTAGAACTACGTAAACCTAACTAACCTAAGGACAACACACACATCCATGCCCGAGGCAGGATTCGACTCTGCGACCGTAGCGGTCGCGTGGTTCCAGACTATAGCGCCCGGAACCGCTCGGCCACCATCGGCCGGCTGTTGATAATTCTTCCGGGTTATATGGCCGTGGTCCATGGAATACTTCTATTCCTAACGTTTCGTCCAACACTACGTTCGACGTCCTCAGAGGTATGGCTGGTCCTGCTGAGTCCTGCCGACTGACGAGTCGGGCGTCGGAGAGCGACCTAAATACCGAGGAAAGTGGGCGTGGTCTAGCTTGCACATAGTAGCAGAGAGAAAACTAGTCAAAGATAAAATGTAACTATCGATAATAGTCCGTCGGGGATAAAAATCACTTATCGATTCTGTAACGCCACTGTCAATATCTCGCTTAATTTCAAGGCCTCTTCTTTTCTATTAAAATTATCTTCATGTTTATAAATTTCAATAGCCTCCCTATACAGTCGTGGGCAATAGTTCGTGGTAGCACTTAAAACTATAGTTTCAGAAAACTTAACTACATGGTCACCTGAATGAAGTGCATGTTCCGCAACGGCCGATTTATCTATTTTTCCCAGTCGGCAAAGACTTTTATACTCCTTTACCCTCGTATTCACACTTCTTTTCGTAGTACCAATATAGACCTAGCCACAAGTACACGGAATTTTATACACACCGCTAGATGATAATGGTGGCATTGTATCTTTAACAGAACGAAGTACTTGTCCTATTTTTCTGGTAGGTTTGAATACCGGTTTCACTTTATGTTTCAGCAAAGAAAAGAAGTGTGAATAAGAGGATAAAGTAGCATAAAAGTCTTTGCCGACTGGGAAAAATAGATAAATCGGCCGTTGCGGTACATGCACTTCAGTCAGGTGACCATGTAGTTAAGTTTTCTGAAACTACAGTTTTAAGTGCTACCACGAACTATTACCCACGACTGTATAGGGATGCTATTGAAATTTATAAACATGATAATTTTAATAGAAAAGAAGAGGCCTTGAAATTAAGCGAGATATTGACAGTGGTATTACAGAATCGATAAGTGATTTTTATCCATGACGGACTGTTATCGATAGTTACATTTTATCTTTGACTAGTTTTCTCTCTGCTACTATGTGCAAGCTAGACCACGCCCACTTTCCTCGGTATTTAGGTCGCTCTCAGACGCCCGACTCGTCCCAAAGGTCCCAACGCCTTCTCCAGAATCACCTTGACCTTTTTGCTGCATGGTGTAACCAATGGCTCCTGAAACTCAATCCTTCCAAGACCCAGGCAATCATCGTAGGTCGTACCACTCGCTCCTTCCGGCTCCTGGATTTCTCCCTTACTGTCTGCGCACGTCCTGTCCGTCTCACCCCCACCCTCACCTACCTTGGCCTCACCATTGACCGTCACCTCACCTGGATCCCTCATCTCCGATCCATCCAATCCAAAGCCCACAACTGCCTCCGACTCCTCAAACTCCTCTCTGGCCGGACATGGGGGTTGCACCCCTCTACCATCCTCCACACCTACAAATCCTTAATCCGTCCCATCCTCTGTTATGCCAGTCCTGCCTGGATATCTGCCCCCCCCCCCCCCAAATTCTATCAGTCCCTCCAGATCCTTGAGCGTCATGCACTCCGCCTCGCCTTCCGTATCCGCCTCCCGTCCCCCACGCGGATCCTCTATGATCTCATTCCTTTCCCCCATCTGCTCCTATTCCTCGAACATATCCGCATCCTCTACACCTCCCGCCGTCTTGAACCCCCTCACCCCCTGGTTGCTCCTCTCCTCTCCCATCCTCGCCCCCTGCCACGTCTTCACCGTTGTGTCCCCCCTACCCTCCATCTCTACACCCTCCATCTCCTTTCCCAAGGTGGCTTCCGTCAACTCCCCCTCCCGGACGATGCCCTCTCTCCCTCCATTTATCCTTCCTATCAACTCTGATCCTCCCTCCCCCTCCTTTCCTCTGTCCTTTCCCTGGGCTCCCTCTTCCCCCCCCCCTTCCGTCCTGCTTCCTCCCCACTACACCTCTCCCTACCTCCCTTCTCCCCCCCAGTCCTTTTGTATTCCCCTCCTCTGCCTACCCCCCTCCCTGTCGCATCTGCCCCCCACCCCTCTTATGGGTCCTCATCCTCCATCAGCTCCTTTCCCGTTTACCCCCCCCTCTTCGCTTTTACTCTCCTTTCCCCCCTTTTTGTTTTCCCATCTTCTGTCCAGTTTCCCCCCACCTGCTCTCGACTGTGGTGTCACATTTGCCGACTTTTTCGTGCAGTGTTCTAGTGACTATTCAGTGTTGTTTGTCTTTCACGTGTTGCGAACAGAAACCATGCTGTCGCTGGGTGTGAATTTTATATCCTTTGCGAACAGAATCCAGACTGTCGCCGTGTTTTTTTAATTGTCTATTGTTTTCCCTGTCTGCTCTGTATGTATTTTTATTCGCTTCATCATCCCTCTGTTGTTTGTTTTAAGTTCCCCGTTTTCTTTTCACCTTGTTACTCACTAAGTCCCCGATTTTATCGCCTGTTTTTTATTATTATTTATTCTCCTGCGCTTTGTCAGAAAATCTGTAGGCTGAAGAGCGGCATCCTAAGCTGCTGCCAGCCCGCCCCCTTCGGGGGGAATTGAAATTCAATAAAGGAAAAAAAAAAACCCGACTCGTCAGTCGGCAGGACTCAGCAGGACCAGCCATACCTCTGAGGATGTCGACCGTAGTGTTGGACGAAACGTTAGGAATAGAAGTATTCCATGGACCACGGCCATATAACCCGGAAGAATTATCAACAACAGTACCATCCGGTCGTGAAAGCCTTCATTGTATGATCAGTATCATTCATTGCTAAGACTTCGAGTGGGCTCCTGAACTAATTGTTCAAAATAATTTTCGCAGGAAGCATTTAGTACAATCGCAGACGACGTTTTACGTCTACGACCGACATACATATATTTTGGTCAACATGTAGAGGGTAGATTGATGTCATCACCTATTTGAAATGAGTCTCAAGTTTTTTTAACCTTTAAGATAGTGTATCATCTGTGTCGAGAGGTCGGTGTGAAAATGTATTTTCGAGGTCAATGACTATGTCGTTTTGAGAGTTTATGATTTGTTTTAGGTGCACTGGCTGGTAGTCAGTGTCCATTACACGTTGTGATACAAAACAGATGATCGTTTGGTTGTACTGGATGCAGGTTCGGTTAGCGTAGATCACGCAGATGACAACAGCATCACCAGACTAGTTCAACAAAGACTCTCCTGTATCAATTTACTGTCCGTTAAAGGACACATTCAGCGTTTAGTGGGAAGTTCCTGTAGCAGAATCGCGGTTTCTCGTCTCCAAGTCGTACTTGCGAAATCTCACATTTGCGGTAGTCCTCCAGGAATACTCCTAGTGTTTACGCGTGCGCGCGCTTGTGTGTGTGTGTGTGTGTGTGTGTGTGTGGGCGCGCGCGCGTGGTTTTCCGGGGGAAGCGTGGCCACGAGTGCTGGACTGCTGGCGCCATATCCCCGCTGTAGCCGAAAGCGGCTGACAGGCAGCTGATAACGTGTCTGTGCTGTCCAACGCTTCCCGATTGTGTCAGCCTGGCTGTGGGCGTGAACCGATAGCTAATATCTTCCTTCTGTTTCTTGGCTTTTTGAGCCTGCTTGTCCAATTTAATATTCAGCCCCATTAATATCGACCTTAAACTTACAGACTCGACAGTTCCTGTGTTTGGGGCCGCGGGCACTGTTGGGTCTTGACCAGTGGACTATCGTCTTGACGCCCCTCGAGTTCCCCCCCCCCCCCCCCCTGTGAGGCCGCTAACAATAAGAGATGGGTCTGTAGCTTCCAACACCGTCTCTTGCTGACCTACTGACCGTGTCCTTATCACAGACATCTGTCACTTGATATTTTCAGAAAATATAGTGTTACACATAATGAAAGTAAGGGAACGGGAGTCCAAACAGAACAACATTGATCAAGCACATGGACGTATCAACACGAGCCAGCCGCTAGGCGTAAATATTACGACACGATTAGTAGGTCACCGTGAGTGCGACATCGACTCTTCTGCGTGTGAGTGCGAGCGACATCAGCGGAAAAGAGTTAGACAAGTGCAGACCAGTCCGCCTCCGTTACTCTGGTAACATTATGCAAGAAGGGCTATGGGCACAACAACGTCCATCAGCTATTTGACAAAGCAGTAAGACAGTGAAACAAATTGGTTAAGCAAATGTAGCAGGACCGAAAACTGCTGACAACTCGTAAAGAGCAGAACCAATTCGGTCATGACGAATGATGTCAAAAAGCAGAGCCTATCCTCAACGCTATAGATACTCCTCCTCGCTAGGCTAAGAGTCAGCCAATCAGTAGGATTGATGGCCTTCATGTCGTTCGCACTCGATTCTCTGATTATTGTACTGTAACATCTAGCCAGTCTCTAGTACGCCACGCCAGTGATGGGAAGTCCAGGGGCGCACCAACACTGTTCCAGGCGGGCCCGGGCACAAACTGCCCTAAAATCCAGCACCGCTTGGGTCAGACTGCCTACCAAACTAGTGGGAGAGGGTCAGCATTCAACAAGACATCATGGCATCTGACATCGCGGTCCATCAGATGTGACAACACGGGCAGTGACCTGCAGGGACAGAGTACTTCGAGAACAGTGTGTAAGACACAACACAACACACGCTGTGGCCACTGCTACCTTCGAGCAGAGCTTCTAGAAGTGACTGACCTGAGCGCATAGCTGACACAGCAAGGTACAGCAGCCTGGCCAGCCACTGGATTCACCGGCCTTCTAAGCCACCGGCCTCTTCCAAAGATACAGTGACGAGATGTATTCACACAAACAAATGAAGTAATATTTAAGAATACAGGGTACTTTTCCGGTTCAATATTATGTAAAAATCAACACCTATTTCTTTCAGGCACTGTTTATAATGTATATGTTTTACAGATTTTTTGTTGATATCAGGTAATGCAGCACACTTTCTAAAAAAATTAGAAGTATTTTGGATATTTTTGGACCTGCTTAGGGTTATTAAAAAATTACAAAGAAACTGATGCAATTTTGTTCCAAAATGCTTTCTCAAATTGAGGTACCATTTAATCCAATGTTATACATTCGAAGGAGACCAAATTTTTACCAGATATGCATGA